>NC_052358.1:46725984-46898900 GCF_009727055.1 Benincasa hispida
TAATTTATGAAAATTAAGCATATTTGGGTTGGCCCATGATAAAGCTTATTAGGTCGTCCCAACGAGCTGATCTAAATATGACACAACACAAATCAGTTTAAGAGACCATTTGATTCTGATTCATATCTAATTTCAATGAATAAATGGATTAGATCAGTTAAATGTTGACTTTTAAGTTGAATTTGGATTGAACTGGACTTAGACTAACCTTTGGACTTCGAGCACATGGATGAAATGGACTCAAAATTAATCAAATTAAGAGAAACAACTATATACCGAGGAGAATAATATATTTTTCTATTATTAGTAGTAGTTTTTATATTTAGAAAACATAGAAGAGAGAGTTGGATAGAGAACAAGAGAAAAAAATATGACATTTAATTCACATAATTTGTAGAGTTTAAAAAAAATATGTTGGAAGAATTAACAAAAAAAAATATGTTGGAAGAATTAACAAAAAATATGTTGGTTCTTTGGTTCACTGGAACTCTTATATATAACTTATTTTAGCTGTCCCCCATAGTATAATTATAAGTTGAAATTGGGTTATATATACAAGAGTTCTTTAAAACAAAAATGGTAGTAAAGTTTCTCTTCACATATGTGATGTCTCCAGATCATTGGATAGTGGTGTTTTCAAACTTTGTTTCACTTAATTTTTTTTTCTTTTTAACAATACATTAATCTTGGTACCATTTTTGGCTTGATTTTATGATTGAAACTGTTTTGTATCAATGTTCAGATCTTAAAAAAATAGATTGTTTCATATTTGAAACGTTTCCTACTCTCTTCAAACCCTAACTTGTTCTTAATGGTAAGCTCTAGAGTCATGGTATTGTTCTATGTACGTCATGGAAGGTATCTGGCAGATAGCTAATCACAAGAGTCTCTTTCTATGCAAGAATGACAGCTTTCCTTTGTAATTTTAATTTTGTTAAAATTAGGGTGCCAATGTTTGGTCTATCATAGCTTTTTAGTTTTATATACATGTGATGTATTATTTAACTATATGTTTTATATGTTACATAATGTATGCCATATAGTTTTAAAATTCCACCTTAGGATAAACATGATCATGCATCACATAAATGTCATATGGTTACATGATTAATATAAGCATGCTCATGCATTATAATATAATTGTTATATTATTTGAATGCATCTTTTGAGTAAGCATATTCATGCATCATAAATGTTATAAAGTATGATGTAGAGAAATGAATATGTATGTTTATTTTTCATGTATGATAATTATAAGCTCTATAATTAGATAAACAATGAACTTTGCATTGAGCATGATATTACTTAGATTAATATAAACGTTATATTTAATCAAAGTCGTCATAATGCAAACAGAAAAATATTTTGACAAATTCATTATTTTATAAAGGTTATAAGTTCAATTAATTAGATTAAAACCAATAATCAAGAGTTGCATGTAAACATAAGTTCATTTTTTTTAATGATTTAAAATTGATTCACCTAGACTTATGTTAAACACAATTCTAATGATATTAGAAATAGGTTAATCTTTTAATTCTTTTTAATAGGATTAAAGTGAATTTGGTTAAAAGATTAAATTTATAAAATAATTGCCTATAAGAGACCTTTGTCTAAGGAACGTTCTGTCTAGGTTGGGGTTTTTAAGTTGACGGAAACGGAACACCTCTACTTGGGAACGGACTTGGAAGGTGAATTGAGAAAATATTTTATAAACTTGTAATAAGTGATTAATTTCATTAAGGGAGTTTAATGAACAAAAACACATATTGTTAAATTATTCAATATAAGCGTTATATTGAGCAAATTTAATAAGGACTTGGTTAAAATAATTTAGCATTACTTTTTCTAAGTTAATAATCCCAAAAGGTAGAGCACTTAGTGGGAGGAAAAAGATATATATATAATATGTTGTTTTTCCACCCACGTTCTCCTAGAAAGTTCATAGAGTGAGATTCATGCTCGGCCTCGTAGTGTCCTGGGCGCACCCTTCCTTAGAAAGATATTTGCATGGGTCAATATCAAGGTGAATATAGAAAGTGTTTATAGTAAGTGAGATAAGGACGTGTGACAACATATCCTACAGTCTTCTTCATTAATTTGTAATGATTCTTTCATGTTCGGGCTCGTAATGCTCTGGGCGCACCCTCCCTTAGGAAGGTATGTGCATGGGAGAAGGTATTACAAACTCTAGAAATGGATAAGACCGCTATAACCAATTACACTAGTTATATTCTTCCCTGAGGCAGACTGATTGGAGCAGAGTTATAGCGTTGAAATCAAAGAATCACACTTACGATAAAGCATTAAGACAATTAAGGATTTATTGACCAAATAAATGGTAATTAAATATTATATGAATAAGGATTTATTATAGAATAATATTTGATTGAAAGTGTCTTCCATCAGTGGTAAGGAATAACTATACGCCTTGAGGTGGCATTTATTCCAAATCACTGAATGTGTCATTGAAAAATTCAATGATGTTAGGATTCATTAATTTTTGCTAAACTTATTGGATTAAAATGAAAAATTAATTTTGCACAAGTGTCTAATATAAGTAATCTGTTTTTCTATCAGTATGTCTAGCTCAACCGTTACTTTGCTTGGCATCGAAAAGTTAATTGGAAAAAATTATACAACTTGGAAAAATACGATGAAGACGGTTTTGGTAGTGGATGACCTCAAATTTGTTCTAATGAAGGAATGTCCTCTAGCCCTTGGGCACAACACATCACGAAGTGTTTGTGATGCTTATGAGAAGTGGACTAAGGCCAATGATAAGGCAAAGATCTACATTTTTGCAGGCTTATCTGAAGTCCTGGCCAAAAAGATTAAGATCATGATCATTGCACGCCAGACCATGGAATCATTATGTGACATGTTTGGAAAACCTTCCTCATAAGTCATGCATGATGCTTTTAAGTTCATCTTCATTGCACAAATGGCTGAAGGATTGTCTGTTAGGGAACATGTCTTTAACATGATGAATCATTTCAATACGGCTGAGATGAATGGAAGTCTCATAAATGATGTATGTTGAATGATTCAGTTATGCGCATGTTAGAACCATGAGAATATTCTATTCATTATGATATGGGACCATAGATAAATGTTATCTGATTCATGTTCAGTGGTGACAATTTCCCTTCTAACATTAGCCAGTTTTTGTGATCCTTCGAGTTCACTACTATGTTGCCAGGAGTCAATGGGTTCCTTACCATGTTACCGTGATCCTTCAGATTCACTACCATGTTCAACATCGTAATCCCTCGAGCTCACTACCATGTTCAACTCTGAGGATCGACAGGTTCTCTACCACATTTGTGTACTTTCGAGCCTTCAGATACGTGTTAGAATGGGTTTAATTGTTAACTAGATGGCCATCCATGTTTTCATATTTTCCAAGTGTTCATGATCTTATGTTTCTTTGATGAATTTCAGTATGCTTGTCCCACCAGTATGTATGCATTGCAAATATGTATGCATAGCCTGACCACAGTGGGAAAGTTACTTACTGAGTATTTTATGCTCATTCTTTTATGTTATGTTTTTCATGTAAGGATAAGGAAACATCAACGAACGACAAAAGGAATCTGTGATCATACCACTGGGACTATACAGATGTTTCCACTCATGTTTCCATGTTTTCATGTTTTAAACCACAGTTTTGCCAATGAATTTAGAAATTTTAGTTTTTGTACTGTTAGATGTTTTAGTTATTTTTTTTTCTTTTTTCAGTGTTACTTTATTTTTTGAGGGTGTTCTGATCAAAGATTTGGTTTTAGTCAATTTATAAAAAGGGTCGTTTTGAGATGTATGCATGGATGTAGTAACGACCTAGAATAAGTCCTAAAAAGTCGGGTCGTTACAATAAGAATTGACATGCTAATCAAGAACCAGTTGCGAGAAAGATTGAATAGTAGATGAGGCTGATAAAGAAGAAGTTTCTTTTTTAGCCGTCAAAGATGGAAAAAAAACTCAAAGAAAATACACTCAAGAAGAGAATTTCTAAAAGACATCTGATACCATATTAACTCCTGAGTGTAATTAAACTTGGAAAATTTGTACAATTGACCTATATTAAAGACTAAAAATGTTAAATGACCCATTTTTTGAGAAAAATGACAAATGACCTTCTATTGATGTTATGGCTGAGTGAATTTATGAATATACCTTTAATTTATTTCTTCCTCTTTACTCTTTCCTTCTCCAGTGCGACCACAATTTCTCCGACGAACCAACTTTGGCGTAACTATTTTTTTTTCTCTTTCCTTCTTTTTCTTCCTTTCTGACGGACCAAATTTGCCGAAAAATCTTTTCTTTTCCCCTCTTTCGTTCTTCTTCTTCTCTGGCAATAAGCCCTCCCAACATGATAGGCAACTTTGGAATGAAAATTCCAAAACCACGAACATAAAATAGAAGAAAAAGAAAAGGTGAAGAATATGAAATGAAGAGAATCATGTACCTGGAAGGGAGAGAGTGATGGCATTAAGCCCTCCCAAGAGAGAGCGAGAGATATTAGAGAGAAAAAAGGGGGGCCTTTCGAACTTATTTAGGGAAAAATGGTAGCTTTTAAATCTAATCCCAAGAGAGAACTTGTTTTGAAGAAACGCATTCGGCAAATATTTTATTATTTTTCCCCCATACGTCGCATTTAAAAAAAATAAACCAGTTAGAATGCACAGACGCATTCAGAGTGAGTTGACAACTCACTCTGACGTGCGCAGTCAGAATGTGTCTGTAATTTGGCATTTTGCCCCATGTTTTAGCATAAAAAAATCCCATTTTTTTTCCTTCATTCCACCATTTTCATCTTCTCGTTCACAAATCTCATCTTCTCGTTCACAAATCTCATCTTCCTTCACCGATTTCATCTTCTCCTTCACAGATTTCATCCTCCTTCACCGATTTCATCTTCCCCTTCATCACCGAAGCCCTCATTTCATCTTCACCCAAAACAAATTTCTTTCATTTCTTCCACATTCTTCATTTATTTTCAAATATCGATCATTTTCTAACTTCATTTGTTTCAGTGTAGTATTTTATTTAGTAAGTTGATATATTTTTGTTATTTCACTTTGAATTAAGTTTTTGATAATTTTTACTGATTTTTTTAATGTTTATTTTATTTATCGTAGATATTATTCAAAGTTTTTTTGGTAAGTTGGAATAGTTGGTAAGGTGCAAAGTTTTTTTGGTAATGTGCAATATTTTTCTTTTAATAAGTTGATATATTTTTTATAGTTGGTTATCATAAGGGAGAATTATATGTGATTAACTAAAACGAATAAAAGATAATGTAAGTATGTTGATATATCTAATCAGTTGATATATTTTCTATTGTTGCTTTTCTGCTTGGTATTTTGTTGATATTTAGCTATCAAAATGAGTATGTCTTATTTGGTTAAATATAATAAATTGTAAGTATGTCTTCTTATTATATATATCAAATTATGATAATTATTTTAAAAATATAGTTTAGATTTTAACTATTATTTTTAAAATATTACATCATAGTCTCAAATTATTTATGTTTAAACATATAAAAAAATCATTAAAAAAAATTAACGTTCTTAATGGAAAAAAATAAATCTAAAATTAGGTTGAAATTTTTTTTAACGAATTCTAAAAATAGGTATTTAAATAAGTTCTTGATGGAAACTAAATAAATCTTTTTAAATGTAAAATTTATATTTAAATCTTTTTTCATTTTGCCAAAATTTTAAAATTTATTAGTAGTTTTTAATGTAAAATTGAGAATATGTGGAGAAAAGAATAGTGATATTACTTTATTTTGTGAAGAAAAGAAAAAAATTAAAACGAATTAAAGAAAGAATTTAAAGTTAATAGCGGTATTGGATTTAAACTAAAACGTTCAATTATTTATGTTTAAACATATAAAAAAGTCATTAATAAAAAAAAATTACATAGTTTATAATGTTTTTTTCATACTTTTAGTAAAATTAATCTAACACAATTTTTTAAAAATAAAAAATTATCTTTAATTCATGTTGAAAGAAAGTTTTAATGGAATCTAAAAATAGATATTTAAATATGTTCTTAATGGAAAAAATAAATCTTTTTAAATGTTAAATTTATATAAAATTTATATTTAAATATTTTTTCATTTTGCTAAAATTTTAAAATTTATTACTAATTTTTAATATAAAATTAAAAATATGCTCCTAATGGAAAAAAAAAGTGATATTACTTTATTTTGTGGAGAAAATAAAAAAAAAACTAAAACGAATTAAAGAAAGAATTTAAAGTTAATAGTTAAGAGTTTAGAAACATATAAAAAAATCATTAATAAAAAAAATATTAGATAGTAAAAATAATGTTTTATATTAGATAGTAAAAATAATGTTTTTTTTCATACATAATAAAAAAATACTTTTAGTAAAAATATTGTAACTCAAAATTTTAAAAATAAAAAATTATCTTTGATTCACGTTGAAAGAAAATTTTTAATGTAAAATTATTAATATGTTCCTAATGACTATTAATGTAAAATTATTTTAGTAAAAACAATATAACTCAAAATTTTACTAATGACTATTAATATGTTCCTAATGTCTATTATTTTAGTAAAAGAAAATTACATAGTAAAAATAATGTTTTTTTTTCATACATAGTAAAAAAAATACTTTTAGTAAAAATAATGTAACTCAAAATTTTAAAAATAAAAAATTATCTTTGATTCACGTTGAAAGAAAATATTTAATGTAAAATTATTAATATGTTCTTAATGGCTATTAATGAAATTATTTTAGTAAAAATAATACAACTCACAATTTTACTAATGGCTATTAATATTTTCCTAATGTCTATTATTTTAGTTAAAAAAAATATTACATAGTAAAAAAATATCCATAATTTTGTATTGATTTTTTTTTTTTTTACAGTGGCGATTATTTCTGAGAAAACTCTATAATCAAGTCATTCAAAAGGTATGTATATAGTTATTTACCATTATTTGAAATGATGTATTCATTATTGAATATTGAATGTTGGAATGTTAATGTTATTGTTAGTAATATTGTGTTGTTGTTGTTGTTGTTATGTTTATTGTTTATCGAGTCAATTTATTTTAGATTATTCACCTTAATATTGTAAATTTTATGATGATTAAAGAACAAAGATTCATGTCAATATAAAAGAATATTTATCATTGATTTGTGGTCAAATGATGATGCATGTCTTAATATTTTGTTTGTTTATTAAAAAAAACATTCCTTTACTTTTACATATTAAAAAAAATAGTATAACACATTAATATAGTTGGCCCAATATATGCTTACAAATATTATGATAAATATCATATTGCATTTGCCAAACTATGATGGACGTGGAATTTTTATGTTATATGCACGAAAACATTGTTAATGGGCCAAACGAGATAGAATATGATAGGCAACCATCTCTTCGTATAAACATGCATCGTCAAGTTGACTTCAACACATTAATCGATGGATTATGTGATGCATTATCCATAAATAGAGATGGTAGGGGTAGAGGTAATATTTAGATATGGTAGTTATGTAGCGGGATCTACTTTCTATATCCTCATCTCATTACTAAGTGAGACTGATGTACAGTTCATGATGAGCAACGCTCCATACCCTCCAAATAGAGTTGAATTGTATGTATCCCAACCCAGTGTCCTAAGTCCAGCATCAACGGAGAAGAAGTTGAAATTACTGTTGAGTTGGAAAGCCATGATGTGGAGGATGAGTAGTGTGATCTAACATTTGCCACAAATAACGAAGAAGTTGAAATAGATGATGATGATATCAATCTAGATCAACTACCTGGTCAATTTTATGGCGTACATGAAGTCCCCAAAACATTTATTAAGACAGACCTGAACGAGATGGCCATTGAACCCGATTCGACAATGGGGCAGACAGTAATATTGGGGTTTGTGCCCTAAAGTCTCATGTTCAGTAGTTTATAAACAACTTTGTACGACCACTTGTGATGTATAATATAAATGATATTTACTTCACTACTTGACTTTCCATATTTAGATGTTTTTCATTTTACCACAAACCAATAAACTTAATAACCCTGGTTGTCTTTATGTAACTTAAGCATGTATGTAGTGACATGAAAATGGATCATGTTTTAAGTGACAGCTAAAATAGTATGTAGTATATGGATATAGGAGGGAAACCTTATCCTAGTAACACTACGAACGTGGCCCGCTTTGTGGAATTGTTACAAATGTTGTGATTTTTCACAAATGGTCTGATCCTGATCATTCGTGTAGTGGATATGCGAGTAGGAGCGTCCTATACAAAGTGTTTCTATAAGACTTGACCTCGAAGTGTTAATGTCTTGTCATATAACACCGTTCATGACTGAGACTTCACTTCACTAGGACGACCATAGGTAACATGACCTCAATACTGAGTGAGTTGGGAACTCCTGCCATTGAGGGCGGTCCTTTGATTTGTATGGGTGCGAGTGGCCAGAACGTCGACTCAAACCTCATTTTGAGGATTCGTCTGATTTGGGAGTTGAGAACTCAGCTACACAAGATGGAATTCACTCCTTCCTCGAGGCAGGGGTAAGTAGATAGATAGCTCCCTTAAGAGCTGATTCTAGGGCTTGAACGATGTGGCACCACGCACTTTCTCATGGCTCGAGAGGCATTCACACATAGTAGGACTATATTGTATTGTTCATTAGAGGGATCAGTGGTACTTAAAGAGGAAAATGTAATTACAGGGGTAAAACGGTAAATTGACCTGCTGTAATTATGAGCATTTGTGAAGGGTCATCGTACTGATGATTGGTTATATCCAATGGACATAGAAATATATCTATGACAAGAAGAGTTCAACTGGAATGTTTGGCAGTTAACGGATGGTGGATATTGTGACTAAAGAATTCAACTGGAATGCCTGGCAGTTAATGGATGGTTAATCGTTGTGTACGGTCTCTCTTCCTCATTCCCTCTACCAAATCCGAACAAAGCCCACACTTTGGAGTCTCACTCCAAGAATACTGAGGGCTTTAAGTGATGTTGTCTTCTCCATTTCCTTCTATCCGAGTGGTGATTGTTCGAGGTAGACGGTTGGGTTTTAGACTCACTATGAAGGAGAAATCCTCATATGGTATGATTTCTTAATCCCTTTGGCATGATGAATGCATATTAATGTGTTTTGAATGTATATGCGATAATTCTATCACAATGAATTGGAAAGATCCGCTTCTGCTTGTAGGTACTCTTGAATAAGAGCTCCTTCAATTGGTATCAGAGCACTCGGTTTTCTGATATTCCAATTCATTGTCGCAAAAAAAATCCAAATATGTTCTTGATGGGTGCATTTCTACACTATTTAATCGTTAAATTGCTGTGGATGTGCAGATTTATGGATGTTTTCATGGATGTAAGCCTCGGTTTGATTTAATTCTTTTACATTTGTGGTTGTTTGTAAAGGCCCCTGCATTTTTTTGGGCATTAATAATCATTATCGAGTCTGTAATTCAAAGTCTGTTTGAGTTTTGAGTCGTTCGTGAAGAAGGTCGGTGCAAGCGTTGCAGTTCTTCAAGGAAGGAGATGATCAAGGGTTGATCGCATCGTGCAAACGATGGGGAACGCGATCGCTGCTGATTGCATTATGTAGATGATCGAGTATACGAGCAAGTTGTTGATCGCATTGTGCAGACGATGGGGTACGCAATCACTGCTGATCGCATGATCGGGTATGCGAGCAAGGGTTGATCGCATCGTGCAGATGATGGGGTACTCGATCGTTGTTTTTCGCATCGGTTAGACGATGGGGTATGCGATCAAGGGTTGACCACATTGTATAGAAGATCGGGTAAGCAATGAAGGGTTGATTGCATCGTGTCAACGATCGGGTACGCGATCGTTGAGTATCAGGTCATGGTGACGATGGGATGCTCACGTATTATTTAACGCGTGCGCGCACTAAACGATCGCTAAGTAACGCAAGGTAAATCTTTTACCTGTCGACGCGTTAAGTGATCACATAGACGATCGTTTTGGTCAACAAGCTTCATGGCTTAGTAACTGACTAAACGATCGCTTAGTAACACAAGGTAAATCGTTTACCTGTCGTCGCGTTAAGTGACAGACAATCATTTTGGTCTGCAAGCTTCATCGCTTAGTAACTAACTAAACAATTGCCTAGTAATACAAGGTAAATCGTTTACCTGTCGCCGCGTTAAGTGATCGCATAGACGATCGTTTTGGTTTGCAAGCTTCATAGCTTAGTAATTGACTAAACGATCGCTTAGTAACACAGCCGCGTTAAGTGATCGCATAGATGATTGTTTTGGTTTGTAAGCTTCATCACCTAGTAACTGACTAAATGATCGCTTAATAGCACAAGGTAAATCGTTTACCTGTCGCCACGTTAAGTGATTGCATAGACAATCGTTTTGGTCAGCAAGCTTCATTGCTTAGTAACTGACTAAACGATTGCTTAGTAACACAAGATAAATCATTTACCTGTCGTTGCGTTAAGCGATCACATAGACAATCAGGCTTCGCAGCCTCGTTGTCGTCTACGCGATCGTTTAATTTTGCTTCTATCGTCTAGTGCGTGTTAGATGATCGTCTACCTACGGCGTTTAGTACACGATGGAGTCCTCCTGGTGATTCAAGACCCAATTCGCCTATGAACCGGTTTGCTCGATGAAAATGTAATAGATAGGGTTATTTCATTCCGGTTTTTGTAAAGGCTCATCCCAGTTTATTAATCCTTTATTTATTACATGCGATGTATGTTTTTAATATGTCATATGGTTTGCACATATAGTAAATCCCACCTTAAGTTTTGCATTGGTCATGCATCATTTCTTTATTGCAATTGTTATAATTTAGAGAAGCATGTTTTAATTTACATAAATGCATGTTCATGCATCATATAATATAAGGGTTATATTTATGTATGCTTTATTTATTTAACGTTATATTTATAAGCGTTATAAATACTTCGTTATGTGGGATGAGTGTTTTAGTTATTTATTTTATAAATGGTTATAAAATGAAATTAGAACTAAAATAATTAGTAAAAGATTAATATGTTGCAAGTCTATCTATAGTAGACCTTTTGTCGAAGGCGGGTTCTATCTAGGCTAGGGTATTTAAGATGACAGCAACAGAACACCCTTACCTAGGAACCTACCTGGAAAGGTAATTTAGATAGATTTGATGCATGCATTCAAATTAAAGTTAGTCCATTAAAGGGTTTAATGTGACTACTTGTTTTTTTTTTATTATTACTATTTCAAAGACAAAAGTTGTTTTTGAGCAAACTTAATAAATGACTTAGATCAACATCAGTAGCCGGATTTTCTAGGTTAATAAACCCCTAGGTAGAACATTCAGTGGGAGGTTCTTGGGGCATTTGATGCTTCATTTTCACCTCTCGCATTTCTCCCTCATAGTCCACACCAAATGAGATCTACCCTCCGGCCTCGAGGCACTTTGGCATGTCCCATTATACGGATGGTGTTTGGTAGGTCAATATCAAGGTGAATGGAAGAGTGTTCATAAGTAAGTGTTGAAGCGATAAGTGCGAACAGCATATCCCCGGTACTGCCCTTGTGGATTGAATAAATTGTTTTGCGCATCGCCTCGGGGCACCCTGGTGTGTCCCCCTATAGGATGGTTGTTTTTTGCATCATTTGTTTCTTTGATCTCTTGTAAAAGGATAAGGTACTTAGTATCTTGTCTCTTAATGCTGTCTTTTCCTACGGTGAGGGATTATGGCAAGACTCTGGGGTCAAAAACGAGGGGTTTACGCTTACGCAGGATTGTTAAAGTTCAACTATCTGACCGACAAATTTTGGCTATTAGGTTTAAGTTCAGAGTTGGTTCTAAACCTAAATTGGTGAGAATGTCTCATCTAGTGAAAGGTGAAATTTGATTCACCCGCCGGGGGGTGAGTTTGTCATACCTCGCTTAGAGGCATCAAATTGCAAAATAAAATCTTTTCACTATCGGGTACTTGGAATCTGTTTTGCTAAAAATTAATAGTTAAATTAAAAAAAAAATGTTTTTTTGCAAAGTTTATAAAAGGTTATTCGTTTTTTTTAGCAACGATTTTTAATGCATTCAACCAACTATCCAATATGCTTAGTGTGAAAACGAATGGCCAAAACTATTTAAGTTGGAAAACATATGCTCACGAATGATAACTCATATCGAGGATCTTGAAGTTTTTCTTAGCGGAAGGAATGTCCCACCTATTCCACTCAGGACGCTAACTTGAAAAATGTTCGGGCGCGTACGAGCATTGGACAGCGTAACGAGCGTTGGTACGGGCAAATGAGAAGCCGCGAGCCTACATTCTGATCAGTCTTAGTGACATCTTGGCCAAGAAACACAGCAGTTTAAGGTCTCAGCTCGTGATATCATTAATTCCCTGTGGGGAATGTTCAGACGGCCGTCTGGACAGCTCAAGCATGAGGCTCTAAAACACTTTCAGTCCAAAATGGAGGAAGGCACCTCTGTTCGTAAACACGTGCTGAATATGATGGTCCACTTTAACGTGGCAGAGATGAATGGGTCTAAAATCGATGAAAGCAGTTAGGTTTGCATTATCCTGCATTCATTGCCGGAGAGTTTCCTCCATTTTGTTAGCAATACGATTCTTAACATAGTGGAATACTCCCTTACCAGTCTCCTCAACGAGTTGCAGACTTACCAATCCTTGCTGAAAAGTAAGGAGAAAAAGGGAGTTGAGGCAAATGTTGTCCGTCCTCTAAAAATTTCTATCGAGGTTCGACTTCAGGAACAAAGTCTACACCTTTAACTTCTAACTCTAGAAAGGGGAAGAAGAAAAATGGTGGTAAAAGGAAAGAGAATGCGCCTGCTAACCCGCCACTTGTCGCCCAGAAGAAGCGTCCACCGCCGGTTGAAAAAGGAAAATGTTTCCATTGTAACTAGAACGGACACTAGAAGAGGATTTGTCCTCGTTATCTGAAGGAAAAAAAGGCTGCAAAGACTAAGGCCAAGGCAGACAAAGGTAAATATGATTTGCTTGTATTAGAAACTTATTTAGTGAAGAATGATGATTCTACTTGGATATTAGATTCGGCGCCACTAATCAAGTATGTTCTTCTTTTTAGGGGATTAGATCCTGGCGACAGTTGGAGGCTAGTGAGATGATGTTGCGAGTAGGCACCGGACACGTCGTCTCAGCTGTGGCAGTGGGAGACATCCAGTTTACTTTACATAATAAATTTCTTATATTAAAAGATGTCTTTGTAGTTCCTGAACTAAAAAGGAACCTTATTTCTGTAAAATGTCTGTTACAATACAATTACACTATTTCTTTTAAATTGAATAAAGCGTTTATTTGTAAGGATGGTGTTGAAATTTGTGCAGCTAAACTGGAAAATAACTTGAATGTGCTAAGACCTTTAGCGTTAAGTTCCCTCCATAACATAGAGATGTTTAAATCTGTCGTAACTCAATCTAAACGCCAACGAGTTTCTTCAAAAGAAAATGCCCAACTTTGGCACCTTCGATTAGGGCACATCAATCTCAATAGGATTGAGAGATTGGTGAAGAATGGCCTTCTAAGCGAGTCAGAGGAAAATTCTTTACTAGTGTGCGAATCTTGCCTTGAAGGTAAGATGACTAAATGACCTTTTACTAAAAAAGGTTATCGAACCAAAGAGCCTCTTGAATTACTACATTCTGACCTTTGTGGTCGTATGAATGTGTGAGCGCGAGGAGGGTATAAGTACTTTATCAGTTTTACTGATGATTACTCGAGATATGGGTATGTCTATCTGATGCAACGAAAGTCTGAATCTTTTGAAAAGTTCAAATTATTTAAGGTCGAAGTTGAGAATGCTTTAGACAGACGAATAAAAAAACTTCGATCAGATCGAGGTGGAGAGTTTTCAGATTATGAGTTCCAGGATTATTTATTAGAACATAGAATCGTTTCCTAACTCTTAGCACAGGGTACACCTCAGCGAAATGGTGTAGCAGAGAGGAGAAACAGAACCTTTTTGGACATGGTTTGTTCAACTTACCGGAATCGCTTTGGGGTTTCGCAGTGGAGACTGCGGTATACATTCTCAACTGTGTTGCTTCTAAGAGTGTTGTAAGAACACCTCTGAAGTTGTGGAGCGGGCGTAAAGCTAGTTTACATCACTTCCGCATCTGTCTCTTATACACATCTAGATGTGTATAAGAGAAGTGGAGACTGCGGTATACATTCTCAACTGTGTTACTTCTAAGAGTGTTGTAAGAACACCTCTGAAGTTGTGGAGCGGGCGTAAAGCTAGTTTACATCACTTCCGCATATGGAGTTGCCCAGAACATGTGCTTGAGGAAAATCCCAAGAAGTTGGAATCACGATCGAGGTTGTGCCTCTTTGGAGGCCCCCAAGGTACACGATGAGGTTACTTTTATGATCCATCCCAAAACAACGTGTTTGTTTTCACGAACGCTACTTTCCTGGAGGAGGATCATATTAGGGAGCATAGTCCACGTAGGAAAGTCGTGTTAAGTGAGCTTTCCAAAGAAACTACTAAAACTTCAGCAAGAGTTTTTGAAAGACTTGCTTCATCAACCAGAATTGTTGATGATAGTTCATCTGGTAGGTTGGTTCCATCTCAAGAGTTAAGGGAACATCGACGCAGTGGGAGGGTTACAAATTCCTTTGATCGTTATCTGGGTTTCACAGATATCCTAGCTATGGTGACAGATGGCAACGTTGAGGATCCGTTGTCCTATTAAAAGGAAATGGAGGATGTTGACCGAGATGAATCGGTTAAAGCCATGAATCTCGAGATGGAGTCGATATACTTTAACTCGGTATGGGATCTTGTAGATCAGCCTGATGAGGTAAGACCTATAGGTTGTAAATGGATCTACAAGCGCAAACGAGGTGCTGATGGGAAGGTGCAAACCTTCAAGGCTCGACTTGTGGCAAAGGGTTATACCCAGGTGGAGGGAATCGACTATGAGGAGACTTTCTCACCTGTTGCCATGTTAAAGTCGATCCGCATGATACTGCATCGAGGTAACGTGATCATCACGAAAATCACCTTAGAGAAAAATGTTGTTGATTCGTTTACGAAGGCTCTCATGGCTACAGTATTTGAGGGTCACCTTCAGAGAATGGGTCTACGGGACCGCCCGCAGCTGGACTAGGGCAAGTGGGAAATTTTGTTGCACTAGGTTTTTATGCCCTAGTTTATTGTTTTGTGCTTGTCTACTTGTACTCTTCACTTCGCTTTAAGACAAGTAGGAGATTCTTGGGGTTTGTGCCCTAAAGTCTCATATCCTATAAATAACTTTGTACGAACACTTGTTATGTATAATATAAATGATATTTACTTCACTACTTGACTTTGCACATTCAGATGTTTTTCATTTTACCACAAACCAATAAACTTAATATTCCTGGTTGTCTTTATGTAACTTAAGCATGTATGTAGTGACATACAAGTGGATCATGTCTTAAGTGACAACTAAAATAGTCTGTAGTATATGGATATAGGAGGGAAACCTTATCCTGGTAATATTACAGACATGGCCCGCTTTATGGAATTGTTACAAATGTTGTGACTTGTCACAGGTGGTCTAATCCTGATTATTCATGTAGTGGACATGCGAGTGGGGACATCCTATACAACGAGTTTGTATAAGACTTGACCTCGAAGTGTTAATGTCTTGCCATATAATACCGTTCATGAGAGTCAGTTTTTGGGTCAATTTGAAATATTTAAATTGACAAGAGGGAGTTCGATTATATATGATATAATTGAACAAGTTAATTAAATATGATATAATTAACTTTATGTATGAGATACATTAATTTGGAGGAAATTGGATATAAATATGATTTATATCTAGTAGAGGAAAATAATATAATTAATATATGATATGTTACGAATATGATAATATCACATTCATTGGACGGTTATAAAGGAAATGGGAAGGCGCCTCTTCTGTTCTAAATAACGGATGAGTGCATTATAAATATCTGACGGTGTATAAGAGACAAGTGCGCGGACATAGTGAAAAAGATAGTGTCATCGTTTAGAAAATCAGTGCCTATACAATAGTGACTGCACGATCAATTACATATACGATATTGCTAATTGATCGCATACCGATTACACCGTTGCGCGCTATTATCTAAACTATCGTTTACCTTTTTCCTAAGCGATCGTTTAGCTCCCGGTATTTACTAAACGATCGTATAGACAATCGCTTAGTTTTTTTTCCTATGCGATTATTTAGTCGATCGCTCACCATTTTCCTACACGATTGTTTAGACGATCGTTTATCTTTTCCTACATGATCATTTAGACCATCACTTACTTTTTCTACACGATCGTATACTTCACCTAAATGATCAAGCATCTTGTTTATGTGATAGACAACCACATCTCCCACTTGCTTGATTGTTGTGTATGGTCTCTCTTCCTCCTTCCCTCTACCAAATCCGAATAAATCCCACACTTTGGATTCTCACTCCAAGAATACTGAGGCTCTAAGTGGTGTTGTCTTCTCGATTTCCTTCTGTCTGAGTGGTGATTGTTCGAGGTAGACGATTGGGTTTCAGACTCGCTGTGAAGGAAAAATCCTCATCTGATATGATTTCTTGATCCCTTTAGCATGATGAATGCATATTAGTATGTTTTGAATGTATATGCGGTAATTCTGTCACAATGAATTGGAAAGATCCGCTTCCACTTGTAGGTACTCTTGAATAAGAGTTCCTTCAAGTAATATGGGGTCTGATTCACTGCTTAAGCGGATGATATTCAATTCCAAATTGGATTTAAAAAATGCAGTGAAAAAACTATTCAATCATTCGACATCAAAATTTTGAAGTCATTGAGTCGAAGAAAACAACATTGGATGTCAGGTGTAAGAGATATAGCAAAAGGTGCACGTGGAGACTTTGCGCTGTTTGCCGTAAAAAACAAGGTAAATTTGAAATTACCCAGTACAATGGCCCGCATTCTTGTGTCTATGCAAGGCTGAGTCAGGATCACAATCAATTAGACTCAGATCTAATTGCATCTGAGGTAAGCAGCATAGTGAAAAAAAATTTGTCAGTTGACATCAAAACATTACAAGATATTATCTTGAAACAGTATGGTTATTCCATCAGTTACTGGAAAGTGTGGGACGGAAGAAGAAAGGAAATTGCGAAGATATTCAGAGATTGGATCGAATCGTACAATTTGCTACCCAAATGGATGAATATCTTGCAAATCACAAACCCCGGTGCAGTCGTCCATTGGAGGCTAAATGAGGTGGATTGTGATGAAAGGCTTGTAATGTTCAGTAGTGTGTTTTGGTCGTTTGGACCTGTTATCGAGGGTTTCAAGCATTGCAAGTAGCTACTTCAATTTGAGGAACCCATTTATCTAGGAAGTATGAAGGAACATTGTTAATAGCTATCTCAGTAGATGCAAATGGTCACGTCTATCCGGTTGCATACGTCATTATACCGGAGGAAAGTGCTGACTCGTGGGGCTGGATTTTGAGGAATTTATGGAATCATTGGATGCACAGAAGGGAGGGAATGTGTCTAATTTCAGATAGACACAAATGCATTATATCTACAGTCAGAAACCCTAGCAATAGTTGGGTTGGAGTACACCATAGATTTTGCTTGCGACATGTGGCAAGTAATTTTAACGACAAGTTCAAAAATAGTTTATTGAAGAATTTGGTGTATAGTGCAGGATCAAAATTTCAAGTTCGGAAGTTTAATGACTATATGGTCGAACTTCAAACAGCAAACCCTAATTGCTTACGATATTTTTCTTCCATAGATTCTAAGCAGTTGACACAGTCACATGATGGTGGTCATCATTATGGATAGCTAATAGCGAATGTGGCCAAAAGTACAAATGATGTTCTAAAAGGAGCCAGAAAGCTACCCATCACTGCACTAGTCCAAGCAACATTCTAACGAACTATTGCTTATTTCGCTGCTCGTCGTGTAGAAATAGAGACTGCTCTTGAATCGGGAGAGTGTTTCTCGAGGTAAATTATTCACATCTTAGTTACCCACATTTTTATACTGACTATCGAGGTATTCTAAGTAATTGTCATATTCGTCATAGGTATGCGGTAAAGAAAATAAGTCATTGGGAACAAAGTGCAACCAAACATTCTGTCAACATATTTGACCATCGAAAAGGGTTGTATGAAGTCACCACCTAAATCAACCTAATAACACTACAAGGTGAAAACACACACCGAGTAAAGTTAAGTGAAAGAACATGTACATGCAATAAGTGGCAGAGTTTTGGAATTCCCTATTCTCACACTATAGCTGCGTGTAAAACCGTTGGAGTAGACTACTTTTACTACATTGAAGACTATTACAAAATTCCCACTTAACTGGCATGTTATTCACCCCAGTTCGAGCCCATCCTCGATAAAAAATGTTGGCCTGATTCTAACTTCCCAACTATTTATCCAGATGAATTACGAGTTAGGAAGGTTGGCAGACCGTGTACTTCTCGCATGCAAAATGAGATGGATTGGAGGGAACGTTACAAGACACGGTACACAATTTGCAAACAAGAAGAGTATAATAGACGGAATTGTCCCAATCGAGCTCGTGATGCGACTTAGTTATTTATTTTTAATTCTCATTGTATTTAATTGATTGCAACTTCTTTTACTTATTTATTCTTTATTAATTGTCATTGTATTGAATTGATTGTATTTATTGATTGCATTTATTGATTGTATTTATACAATGAATGGTGTATTCTTTATTAATTATCATTGTATTTATACAATGATGGGTGTAGTCTTTATTAACTGACATTATATTTATTGATTATAATCACATTGATTTTTACTAAATTTAATATTGTTTTTATGGGATCAGATGGACGGTGATGTTATCTCAGGGCCATACAATGACTCAGCTTTGTACTTACAACGCAACCATAGATCCGAGGCTGTTTGGGAAGACAAGCATATCGATGCAATGCATTGTCGGCAAAGGGAGGCTGTTATTCGTAGGCACGAGAACCTAGACCCTCATATATTGAACAATCTACGAGCTGCAGGATTCTATGGAGTCTCTTGTATAAAATTTATACAACTAAACTGGCATCTAATAACGACATTAGTGGAACGATGGTGTCAGGAGGCACATACTTTCCACATATTGCATGGAGAGTGTACAATTACACTTCATGATGTAGCCATCCAATTTGGACTTTCGATTAATGGAAGACTATTGATCGGGTCTCTAAATTATGACTGGGAACAACTTTATGCCCTTCTTTTAGGCGTAACCACGAATGACGCTATTCTTAAGGGAGGTCGTCTAAGCCTATCATGGTTAGCTGATCAATTTAACAACTTCGCCCATCTATCAGACCATGCAGATGAAGAGGACCTGCAATGATATGCTCGAGCATATATTCTCACATCGATTGGAGGATTGGTATTTCCCGACAAATCCAATAGCAGAATGCACCTGATGTATCTTCCTCTCTTGGTAGATTTTGATGTTGTCGGGACCTACAGTTGGGGTGCTGGATGTCTTGCATGGTTGTATAGGCAACTATGCAAGGGTGCAGTTATAAATGGAAAAGACATTGCACTCCCACTTTTATTGCTACAAATTTAGGCATGGGATCGATTTCCTCTTTTAGCATCTCGAAGACTCCATAGATACGAGAATAACTTAGGCAATAGACCACTTGCAGTAAGGTAAGCATATTTACCTCATTATTGTTGTTTTCATTATAAAATACTAATAGCTAAAATTTAACTTCTGATTGTAGTAGATGGAATGACAACTATTCTGTAATTAGAGCACCTACGCATGTTCTAGTACATTATAGGCACACTACGCATGTTCTAGTACAGTATAGGCACATACTAGATACACAAATGCCTAATCAGGTAATATTTTATTCATTCATATATCATATATTCATAATGTTTTAATCTTCCGGTTAATTCATTTTTTGACACATATGCATGCAAATTATTTGGGAGCCATATAATAATCTGATCCAACTATTGCCGTCATACTGTCTCAATGGCAATGAGATATAGACATCCAGATGTCCACTCATAATGAAGTGTTTGTTTATTCAAGAGGTGTTCATATTTGTTTTTCTAGACTTGCAAATAATTTATATATATTACAACCAACGGAAGCAAAAACTATTTGAAATATAGAGATGTTTAAAACAGCTGAAACTCATAATAAAAAGCAGAAAATTTCTCCTAACGCCTATCTTTGGCACCTCAGGCTTGGTCACATTAATCTCAACAAAATTGAGAGATTGGTAAAAGTCGGTCATCTAAATCAGTTAGAAGACAGTTCCCTACCTCCATGTGAATCATGTCTTAAGGGAAAAATGACGAAAAGATCTTTTTCTGACAAAGGTCTTCGTGTCAAAGAACCTCTTGAACTTATACATTCAGACCTTTGTGGTCCGATGAATGTTAAAGCTCAAGGAGGATATCAGTAGTTCGTCAGTTTTATTGACGATTACTCTTGATATGGCTATATTTACTTAATAAGTCATAAGTTTGAAACTCTTGAAAAGTTCAAAGAATTTAAGGTTGAGACTGAAAATTAGTTAAGTAAAAGAATTAAAACACTTCGATCTGATCGAGGTGGTGAGTATATGGATTTGCAATTCCATAACTATCTAGTAGATCATGGAATTCAATCCCAACTCACAGCACCTGGAACATCACAACAAAATAGTATTGCAGAAAGGAGAAATCGAACCTTGTTAGACATGGTTCGGTCTATGATGAGTTATGCTCAATTACCTCAATTCTTTTGGGGATATGCAGTACAAACTGCAGTTTATATTCTGAACATTGTTCCATTCGAAAGTATTTCAGAAACACCATATCAATTGTGGAAAGGATGCAAAGCAAGTTTACGTCATTTCCGCATCTAGGGTTGTCCAGCACGCGTGTTGGTATAGAATCTTAAAAAATGGAAACACGTTCGAAATTATGCCTATTTGTAGGATATCCCATGGAAACAAAAGGAGGATACTTTTATGGTCCTCAAGAAGATAAAGTGTTTGTATCGATAAATGCAACTTTCTTGGAAAATGGTCATATTAAGAATCATCTACCTTGCAGTAAACTAATATTGCAAGAACTATCTAAAGATACTACAGATAAATCAACAAGAGTTGTTGATCAAGCTGGTCCATCAACAACGGTTGTTGTCCCGTCACGTCCATCCCAAGAGTTGGGATGCCTCATCGTAATGGGAGGGTTATTCAACAACCTGAATGCTACATGGGTTTAACAGAAACTCAAAACATCATACAAGATGATGGTTTAGAGGATCCATTAACCTTTAAGAAGGCAATAGAAGATGTTGACGGGGAACAATGAATAAAAGCCATGGACGGTTAAATGGAGTCTACGTACTTCAACTCAGTATGGGAACTTGTAGATCAACCACAAGGTGTTACACCTATAGGTTGTAAGTGGATCTACAAGAGAAAACAAGACCAAACTAGCAAGGTACAAATCTATAAAGCTAGGCTCGTGGCAAAGGGTTTTACCCAAAGAGAAGGAGTTGATTATGAAGAAACTTTTTCTCTTGTTGCCATGATTAAATCAATAAGAATACTTCTTGTCATTGCCACATATTATGACTATGAAATATGAAAAATGGATGCTTTTTTAAATGGCTATCTTGATGAAAGTATTTTTATGTCTCAACCAGAGGGGTTCGTGGAAACAGGACAGGAACAGAAAGACTGTAAGCTTAATCGATCCATTTATGGATTGAAATAAGCGTCCAGATCCTGGAATATAAGATTTGACACTACGATCAAATCTTATGGCTTTGAACAGAACGTTGACGAACCTTGTGTATACAAGAAGATAGTCAACAAAACTGTAGCATTCTTAATTATGTATGTTGATGATGTCTTGGTCATTGGGAATAAGACAAGCTTTCTTGCTGACGTAAAGAGACTATTAGCATCACAGTTCCAAATGAAATATTTGGGTGATGCTCAGTATGTTTTAGGAATAAAGATCTTTCGAGATCGAAAGAATAGAACATTAGCACTATCTCAGACATCTTATATTGACAAGATTTTGTCAAGGTATAATATGCAAAATTCCAAGAAAGGTTTATTACCTTTTAGGCATGGAATTCATTTGTCAAAGGAACAATGGCCTAAGACACCTCAAGAGATTGAGGAGATGAACAGAATTCCATATGCTTCTGCAGTTGGGAGTTTGATGTACGTTATGTTGTGTACACGTCCTGACATATGTTTTGCAGTTGGAATCGTTAGCAGGTTCCAATCTAATCCTGGACACGGTCATTGGACTGCTATAAAAAATATCCTCAAGTATCTTAGGAGAACGAGAGACTATATGCTTGTGTATGGACCTAAGGATTTGATCCTTACGGGATACACTGATTCTGGTTTTCAAACTGTCGTAGATTCCAAGAAATCTACTTCAGGATCGGTTTTCACTCTTAACGGAGGAGCTATAGTTTGAAGAAGCATCAAGAAAAGTTGTATCGCTTACTCCACCATGGAAGCGGAATATGTGGTTGCATGCGAAGCTGTTAAGAAAGCAGTATGGCTACAAAAATTCTTAGCTGATTTAGAAGTCATTCCAAATATGCACCTGCCTATCACACTATATTGTGACAACAGTGGTGCTATTGCTAACTCAAAGGAACCCAAGAGTCACAAGCGTGGAAAACACATTGAACGAAAGTACCATCTCATCCGGGAGATTGTACACAGAGGAGATGTGCTTGTCATAAAGATAGCCTCTGAAGACAACCTTGCTGATCCATTCACCAAGGCCTTCTCGGCTAAATTTTTCGAGGGCCACCTAGTGGGACTAGGACTCCGAGTAGTGTAATCTAGGGCAAGTGGGAGAATGTCTATGGTATTGTAGATGCCCTAATTTATTGTATTTTTCCCATTATGTATCACAACATTATATTGTATATATTTGTTCTCACTAGAGTTTTAGTCCAAGTGGGAGATTGTTGGGAATGTCCTAGAACTCGCAGTTCGTGTCAAACATTCTATTTATCAATAACAATGACATGTTGATTTTGCATCTTATTATGAAAATCCAATAAACGTATCCTTGGCTATAGTCTGAATGTTGTAACTTTATGTAATGACATAAACATGATCAAGTTGACAGTATATAGCCTAAATGGTCTAATAAGTATATGGATGAAATTGGGTATCTCATCCAGGTAACACTATTGGATGTGGCCTACTCTGTAATTGTTACAAGAAGTTGTAAGGTGCTACAAACGATGTGATCCACAAATCTTTTATGTTGAGACATGGGAGTGGGGGCATCCTATGCAATGAGTTTTCATATAGACTGGACCACGAAAATAGTCATTTTCTTTATAACGACCATTTACTGTTAAAACTGACTATTTCATTTATTATATAACCTAGGTTAACTTGATCTTAATCCTGAGCTAGCTATGAACTCCTGTTTTTTCGGGATTATCCTTTGATCTGCAAACGGTGAGAGTAGTCTAACAGCACTACTCAATAAGCTTACCATTTTGGGGATAAGACCGTATGAATAGCTGGGGACATAGCCTTGCAAGATGGAATTCACTCCTATCCTATTTAGGGTTAGCAGATAGGTTGTTCTCTTAAGTACTAACTCCAGGTCTTGAACAATTGGGGCCACGCCTTCTCATGACAGTGAAAGGATTTGATTCATAGAGATTATGAATCAAAATTGTTCAGTAGAGGATCAGTAGGAACTTAAGGAACAAGATGTAGTCACAGGGGTAAAATGGTAATTTTGACCTAGCTGTGATTACGAGTAACCTGTGAAGGATCGACTTACTGATTATGGTTATTAAGTAGACATAATATATCTACAGTGAGGGAAGTTCAACTATGAGCTATAGTGGAGTGTCCCATTAGTTAACGAATGAGGGTTAGATCGGACTAATAAGTTTAGTTGATTAATCACGAATCGTTGGAGTCCATGATCTGTAGGTCCGCGAGGTCCCCCTACTAGCTTGTAAATGGATAAGCTTTAAGGTAGCTTGAGAGATTAATTTGAAACGTTCAAATTAAACGGAACAAGAGAATAAATATTTAAATATGATTTAAATATATAAAGATGATTATTGTGCAAAAAATAATTTATAATTTGATATTAAATTAATTTATGAAATTAATTTAAGAAAATCAAATTTTGAATTAAAATGATTTAATATCGTTTTTTGTTTTAAAAAGAAAATGAAAAATCGTTTGCATGTTGCATAAAAATAGAAAATGGGTATTTTCCATTACCATCATCTTTATGCTCACACAAAATGCATTATCTTCTTGACTTTGATTCTCCAAGCATGAGCTGTAAGCCGTGCGCTCCATCTCTTTGCATGTTCATCAAATATATATAAAGAAGATTGGAGTTATTGGAGAAGAGGATAATCAAAGAATTTAAAGAGAATTTTTTCTAAAGAAGAAGTTGTCTTCTTCAGCTGTGCTGCTGTGGGTGAGTTTCTCTGGTTTCTTCACATCTTCAAGCTGTTCTTGAATCCCACAACTCTGCCTAAAGCTCCAAGAGCATAGTAGGGAAGACTTTGAGGTGATTCATGTTGATAAAAAGAGAAAATAGCAGCTAAACAGGCATTTTCTTGGAGAGTTCATCAAAGGTATGTTCAGAAAATCCACTTTTTGAGAAGAGCATGTTTTAGTTTTTGCTAAAATTAGTGAATTAGAAAGCTTATGGATCCTTGATACTTCCGCTGCATGTTGTTTTACTCTTTCAGTAGGTACCAAGCCTAGATATATTGAATGGTATTCCACTATGAGCAGGCGGTACATAACTAAAGTAGAAGCATTCTATCACTTGTTCGTATAAGTTTATTGTTTACTATGATTGTTTAATTTTATTTCTTCATTGCACACTAAAATAAATTTTAAATTCATTAACTTGTTATTCAATTCTTTTTCAGGTCGAGCTTCTAAATTTGCCAATATCTGCTCAAAGAGCCTTGCGTAGACTCAACACGATATATTGAGTGCGATATTTCGATGGTGACGTTCCAATGGAAGAACAAGGTGATCTAGCAAGACATGAGGATATTCCTATTTGACCTAATATTTAGAATGAATATCTAACAACGTCACTCGATCAGTACGCTTCCATGATGTCCTCTCCCTCAACATTTGATTTTTTTCCAACAACCTTTAGTGTACTAAGCATGGAAGAAGGACAAACTTTACATGTCCATCCAAATATCCATGACTAGTATGTTACATATCGACAACATAGTGAGGGTATACACTTTCCAGAGGAAAGTCAACTACCAAGTGTAAGAGGGCATGGCGATCGTGGACACTATATCACTCAATATGATTGATCTAGGCATAATAGAGGATCTTCTTCCTATCGTGAATAAAGAACATTGTACATATGATTAAATTTATTAATGAAATTCAATTACAAAAATGCATTTACAATCTACAACACATCCTAAAGAACCTTGACTATTATTTACAATAGTCGAAAGTTAATATCTATATTTTTGCATAAGTTTCTAACAGATTTAAACAAAAAAGAAAAATAGTTTGAAATTAAAAATTAATATTAAGTATATCAAATCAATCATAGCAATTTCTTAATCTCAAAATAACATTACTATTTATATGGTTAAAAAACTAGTAATATTACTATCAAAATAAAAAAAACGAGAATAGTGAGATAGTTGATTTTAGGTAAGAATAATTTAGAGTTAAACAAATGAAATATATTAACTGTAAAAAAACATAAGTAATGAAATAGTTGATTTCGGGTTGTTAAAAGAATGAAAAAAATAATAGCAAAATATTTTATTATTTTATTATTTTTTTTAGGGATGCGTCTCTTCAAGCAACACATTCTTTTTTTAAAATTTTTTTAATGAATGCATCTCTCGAAGAGATGCTAGTTGAACGCGTCTCTAGACGCATTCAGTACGGGAAAAAAATAATAAAATATTTTCGAATGCGTCTCTTCAAGAGACACATTCGGATGGGGACAAAAAAACTCCTCTTTTTCCCTAAATAAGTTCGAAAACTACCATTTTCCCCAATTAAATTTCAAAACAACCCCCAATCTAAATAACCCGAGAAAAAGAGATTTATGAGTGAGAAAGAGAAGATGAGAGATATAGAGAGAAAGTGATTTATGAGTGAGAAAAGGAAGAAAGAGAGATATAGAGAGAGAGTGATTAATGGGTAAGAAAAGGAAGAGGAGAGATATAGAGAGCGAAAGTGATTTATGAGTGAGAAAAGGAAGAGCGAGAGACATAGAGAGAGAATATTGATTTTTGAGTGAGAAAATGAAGAGAAAGACCGAGACCGAGAGAAAAATGAGATCGATATAGAGCCAGACCAAGAGAGAGAATATTGATTTGTGAGAGAAAAATGAAAGAGAGAGCGAGAGTGAGACCAAGAGAGAGCGATAGCGAGATGACTTACTCACTTACACGTGAGTATATTTTAGTAAGTTTATCTAAATTTGATGTTTTTTTGCCCAAGTTCAACTATAAATAATCAAATGTGAGAGAATATAAATGATAACTCGTTGAGTAACTAACTAACAAATATAAAACTATCTATTTCTAAGAGTTCGGAAAAAAAAAAAAAAAATTGTCTTGATTTCAACTCTTCTCTAACAAGTGGACGTTTGAGATGCTGTATTAATTTTGAAGAACAACCGATTTACATGATCCACATGAAAATTATATCGAATTTGTTAGGTATTTCATGGCACAGCGATCTAGTTTCTACTTTTGTCGGACATTTAACAAAATACACATCTAAAATAGATATTTTAAAAAGAATAAAAAGCTAAAATAGGAGAAATTGCAAAAAATTGAAAAACGAAAATGAGATATAAATAAATAAAAGGGAAACAGTTAGACTCGATTAAATTCGAAGATTATCATACTTTTCAACCATACGCAAAACGACATCGCTCTTCACCACCACCAGAAATTATTCACACCAAAATAATAATTAAAAATGCTCATTAATGTCAGAGCTCGGATCTTTCAGATCATCATCTTCTTCACTCTATCTTCTTTCTTCATCCGCTGACCTGGCCTCCAATGGAATCAAAATCCCATTTCAGATATCTTTCCAAATTCAATTTTCAAATTATTTTGATTTTATCCAAAAAGAGGTCCTCGAAAATCCCCTTCAATTTCTGGGTCATATTTTAAATTCAATTTCATTACCAACATTGATCGGATTCCCAATTCCGCCGTGTACAGTAACCGGAATAACCCGAAATCGGCGTCCGAGACGACAAACCCGACACCGAAAATAATTGAGCTCTGTAAATCTCCCTGTCGTAATCCGCTCTTTTATCCGGATCCGACAGTGTCAAATACGCCGCCTGAATTTTAATAAACTCCTCCGCCGAATTCTCCGCCACCATGTCTGGATGACAAGTTCTCGCTAGTTTCCGGTAAGCCGCCTTGATTTCCCGGCCAGAAGCTGTCATCGGAATCCCAAGCACCTCGTAAAACGACGAACGCCCGAACTGCAGCCCGGTCGCCGACGCTACGACCGCAGGAATCGTCTTTTGAACGGAGGGACAGGCGGCGGTTGGCCGGAGAGGGCAGTGGGTGAAGGAAGTGAAAAAAGAGGAAGACATTGAGTTTTTTTTTTTTTCCTATGGAAGTGGCAGATGAAATGGAAGATGATTTTATAGAGAACGCGGGGGCGGGAAAAGAACGGTGTCTTTACACGTGTCAAGTATGATGATGATATGTGTGGAAGTCTTATCCATTTGGAGGGGTAAAATTGGAAATATAAAACTAGTCGACAGATCTATGATTAATTTCGAAATTGTTAATATAATTTTTGTCGATCTTAAAACTCACTCGGAATACCTCTCTAAATTAAACGTCTTTAAATTATTTAAAATTAATTTAATATCTATTAAATTATTTAAAATTAATTTAATATTTAAGACCTATCTAAGATTGTTTTCACATCATATAAATTAGTTTTTAACAATTAAGCAACATATTTTGGAGTAATTTTGAAAATAACAAAAAAATGATTTTGATTATTTCACAATCACTCCAAAACATATCTTAAACTGCATTTCAAACTTAGGTAAAATATTGATATCTTAAGTTTAAAATTAAATTGTAAATTTAGCTCTGTGATTAGGAGAAAGTTAGATTTTAGTCCTTAGGATTCGTAACACAATTTAGAACGATAATCTACTAAAATTTTATTAAAATATATAAACTATTTATAAAGTTTTTTCAAATTATAAATACTAACTTTTAAATCATAAAGATGAAATTCTAATTTTTGTTTTCAAATTATAGAGATTAAATTTGTAATTTAACTTAAATTTAAACAATAATACTCTTGTAATTTTTATCTTTTAATAATTTTTTGTTTAAAAAATTTGTAAAAACAGAAAAAATATTCTCAATAAATTACAAAAGATGTATATGATATAGAAATGATAAATCAATGTTAGAGGGTTTTTTTTTTTAATTTATAAATTTTGGCAAAGTTACTCAATCTCAAAACATTTACGCATTAATCCAGTTTAATTGAGTGCAAATTTTGTTCTTTTATTAAAATTAGGGAGTAAATTAGAAAAAAAAATGAATGAAGAATAGAAATTGCAACATCTGTCTAAATTTTAACTAAAGTTGAAAGTTTATAATAAAAAAGATAACAAATTCATCAAGTCTACGAGTAAAAATTGATATCGTCTTCTAATTTTGATCTAAAGTTATTTTCAAATATATTAAAATGAACCAAAATATTTATAATATAACAAAATGACACCGTGTATTAGTGACAAACACTAATAGACTACTATCATATTTCATTAATAGACATTGATAAATGTCTATCAATATCTATCATTAATAGATTTTACAATTTATTATATTTAAAAATATTTTCAATAATTTTATTATCTAAAGTAATTTCTTTTTCGGTTTCTCTTAGATCAATGTATTTTTAATAAACCTTTTAAATAGTTCATATTATTAATGTAGAGGGATCAAAATATATCAAGGGAGGGAGTGAAAATTTGCGATGGGGATGTGACTCAGCTTCACAACGATTTGTGGATAAGGCAGATAAATTTATCCACAAAAAACATGTTCAGCTTTTTGTGGAAGTGGCCAATGTGTGGTTTTAAATAGCGACTGTAATGTCGGAATATATGTACGAGGATTTGTCTATTAATAAATTTTTTTTATATATTGTGTTTTTCTAAAATAATATAGATAATTACCAAAATAACATCATCCAATCCAACAAAACGTACTAGGATTGAACCGCAATTTTTTTTTTTTTTTTAAAGCATCAACAAATACAAGATATATTAATCAACAAGACCCTCTTTATCAATTCAACAATACGAAAAGTCAATCCAAAAAATTACGAGTTTAATTCTATATAATATAAGACGACAAAGCATGATTGAACAAAAAATGAGTCATCTTATTACAACATCGAAGCATATATCTAAGTCCTCTAATGTTTAATTGACTAATTAAAGAAGTCATTTTAGCAAAAATAACCGTAAAGGGAGAGAAAGAAAAAGACAGAGAAAGGGGAGACTTCACAACACTGCAAAATTTAAAATTCACCAAGGGCAATATCCTCAATAAACTGCAACCCTTTCGGCGCATAAATTTAAAATTTGAGTTTTAAATCTCCATACAACAATTGATAATTTTTTTTTTCAAATATAAAAAAATTAGTCAACTTATTTATAAATATAAACAAATGTCAATATTATAAGTGATAGACAGTGATAAATATCGATAGACATTTATCTGTGTCAGTGATAAACGTGTAATTTTTCTATATTTGAAAACACTTCCAGCAGTTTTGTAATTTAAAACAATTACCTTTTTTTTAAATTAAAATTTTTAAATATTCATACTTCATATTTGTTATCAAACAACAACTAACATGCACTCTTTTTTATCTAAATTAAAATTTTAAATCTTCATACCTCATATTTGTTGTACTTAAAAAAATAAATTCTTTAATATAAAAAACAACTAATGTCATTCTTAAAATATTTTTGTTTTGTAGAAGTAACAATTTTATCTATAAAGATTATTTTATAAAAATTTAATCCATATACTTTTACTTTGTAACAATTTAGTTCATTGACTTTGTTAAATGACAATTGTCTCTATACATTAAATCTTATAAGAATTTAATCCATACCGTGAAAATTAAAATTAAATATTAAATTTTGTTAAGAGAAAAATCAATTCATACTCTTAACTTTAGGGATTATATCAATTAAAACCAAATGAACAAATATTATATCAATTTAAACTCTGAATTTTCATAAATGTAACAATTAAACTCCTAAATTGTTTTAAGCAAATCAATTAAGACCCTTTATTAATATTATCTATAAAAATCAAGAAATTCTTACACATTTATAGACTTCTTCAAATGTAATATTAACAAAATGAACGATTAAACTGATGAGTTTTAAAGAAAATCTTAATTGAAAGTATAAATTGATTCATTATGAAAGTTCACGAGTTTAATTAATAAAATTATAAGCTTCACATGTAGTAGATCAAGCAGGAGCGAGAGTGAGAGGGATTTTGATTAAAATAACTACGTTTCTCTCAAGTTATGCCACCTTAAACATAAAAAATAACACATGGGTGGCCACTAATTCGATTTTAGTAATTTTGAGTGTTTTTTTTTTTCATTAGTTTGAGCAATTAAGATTTATACAAACCAAGTCATATTATATGTGTTTGGTTTTTTAAGGATATTGCTCGATTAGGGTTTAGCTCACGCATCTATTGAAATAGATATTTGTATTATAAAGTCTCAAATTTTCTCCAATCGATAGATTCTATTTCTAATTTTAATAGCCATCATCTGTGTCAACTAATTCTAAGTTTGTTATAATTAGTATTTTTTTTTCCTTTCATTTTCCCAAGATTTGGACCTATAATAAAAGACTATTATTATCATGATGTTGTATTTAAATTTGGCCACAAATTTAAAAATTTAAAACTATTGATATGGATAAAACTAATGGACTTTGGACAAGAGAAAATAGAGATTAAGTTTTTATGTTAGAAAGGATGGAAAAAGGCTTGGAGAAATGAGAAAATTACATAAATAATAATAATAATAATAATAAGTTTGAGGAAGTATAAAGAAGATAAAAAAAAGGTCAAATATTGTAAAGTATTCAAAGAAAACGAGTTCCACAAAATAAGAAAAGCATGTAATAAACTTTCCCTTCAACTATATGTTAACTTTGAAACTTAACGGTTGTGTTTGGTTGATTTTTTGAAAACAAAAATTTGAAGGATTTAATTAAAAAAAAGTTTATATTTCATATTTTTAGTGGTTTCGAGTATATGTGTTTGACAACAAATTTAAAAATTGGACCCAAAATGAAGTTTAAATTTTGTTTCATAATATATTAATATATTATAAAAATAGTTATAGCTACCAACTAAATATTACTTTGAATCCGTAGTTGTTTTCAAATATGGAAAAATGAATCAAAATGTTTACATATTAATAGACACTAATAGATAGTGATAAAATACTATCATCTATCATTAATAGACACGGATAGATGTCTATCAATGTCTAGCACTGATAGACAGTGAAATTTTGCTATATTTAAAAATATTTTCAACAGTTTAGCATTCACCAAACAATTTCCTTTGAATCTAAACTATTATTAAAAAAAATATTTGTATTTGGAGTCACATTTTAAAAAAAAATACAAGTATTAAAAAAATACTCTTTTTTATTTATCATTTTTTAGTTTTCAAAATTTGGTATGGTCTTTGAAACCATAAACAAGAAAATTTCATAGGTGAGAATAGTATTTATAAACATAAATTTTTAAGAAATTAAAAATAAATAATCAAGATCATGATGTATAATCATTTTACTTTTTACATATTAACATTCTAAACTCTACTTTCACCTCTAAATGTTTTTAATTTAGAGAAATATCTATGGATATCTATATTTTATTATTATTATTATTATTTGGAGATTGGAATGATATTATATTTGAATGGTTGGTTCTGGGAAGAAAGAAGGATAATGGCGTAGATTGGAATAGAAATGGGGCACGTTTATGAGCTGCGGCCACCGACCACCGACACCGACGTTGTGAGAGGTCAAAAAACAAATAGAGAAAAAGGGGTACGGCAAGGACTCAAAACAAAAGGCGTCCAACATGACAATTGACAACTCATAATTTCCGCCGCGTTTGCAAAAGCCGAATATCTTACTGTCGAAGCCCAATTTTGCCCTTTTTTCACCAAAATCCCTAGGAGGATCTACGTTTTGAATCTTCAGCCACAAAAATGTGAGATATTTGTTTGGATTAATTTTAAAAGAAAATGAATTTAATATTATTTTATATTTGTGTCTAACGGCTAGTTTTTGACACATGGTATGTTTGGATTAATTTTAAAAAAAAAAAAATTGAAAATTTTATTTTCGTTTAAATATTTTTAATAATTTTTTTTAAAATTAAAATGATGTTACACTTTTGTTTTTTGTATGCAAGAAAGTGTTTTTATTAGTGTCAAATTATTTATTAAATATTTTGAACTAATAATTTAAAAATATTTTTATTGGCTAAGATTTTTTTAGAGCATGTGATCAATGTAGTTGGCCATTAGAGTTAATCGTTAGGAATTGGTCGTTGGGGATAATCGATGCAGTTGGTCGTCAAAGATGATTGTTGGAGTTTGTTGTTGGATTTATCGCTAGAGGTGGTTGTTTGAGGTAGTTACCAGAGTTGGTCACTGTTGGAGTTGGTGGTGGGTGGTTGCTGAAGGTTGTCATTGAAGTTGTTTGTCGCAGGTGGTCGTCGAAGGTGGTTGTCGAAGTTAACCATCAAAGTTGGTCACCAGCGATGGTCGTCAAAGATGGAGGTGGTGATTGCGGTCATCGGGGTTGATCATCAAAGGTGGCTACTGGAGGGCAAGGATAGCCGGAAGCAACCATGGTGGAAGTGAGGTAAAAGACTAGTGAAGATATTTTGGTAACTCTTATGTATTCTACAAGTTAGAGATAAATTAGCCATTAAATACTCAAGAATCATTTTTCTAAAAGTTGATTTCAAGTATTGTTTCTTTCAAGCCAACTTATTTCATTTTTTTTTTTCAAAAGCTATTTTGTTTGATTGTCAGATACTCCAACTTTTTTCAAAATGATTTTTTGTCAGATACTCCAACTTTTTTCAAAATGATTTTTTTCCAAAATTAAACACTTGAAAAAGTAAACCCCAAACACACCCTTAGTTGAGGTTTAGTCAGCCTAAATTTAAGAAAATTGTATTTAGAGTGCAACTTTTTAGGAAGTCTGAGTTTGAAAATTTTGTGTTTAAAGTGTACATCTAGTAAGCAGAGTATGAATCAGAGCAAGACTAAGGAACGAGAGGAAGAAGCGAGACTAAGAAACAAGAGGAAAAAACAAGAGCACTAATTTAAAAAACTGAAGAAAAAGTCTTTGGTGCTATGTTGATGAGGAACGAGAGGGAGAAACAAGATAAAGAAATGAGGAGCAAGAGGAATGAACGAGAGTTTGTGGTAGCACACGTTCTAGAGACAAATCGGAGGATAAATTGGTACTCTTACACGTGGCTGACATGAGTAGAAGGTCATTTTTCAAGCAATTTTGAACCTTATGCCATTTTTTATTCGTGCTCCTTAAAGAAAGACATCAGTACGAAAACCCCAAAAGAGATTTAAGAAGCCAACCTTTGCACAAGCAATGATGGACTTAAGAGTCCTCCAGACAATGAGCGGTGAGAGAAAAGGTACACGTGTAAGAAATAAAATGTTAGTGGCTAGAATTTTCACTCTCGCTTATTGTTGAATTAAAAAAAATAAAAAATACATTAGATAATGTTTCCATTTCTTGTTTTTTGTTGTTGGGAATGCCTTCTTTATTTGATTTTGTGACTGTTTTAGTGTTACAAATCTGGAAATATGTTTTGATGGTTACAGATCTTATAACCGTTTACAGTCACAAGATCTAATGTTTTAAAACCATTTGACAGTTATAAGTCTAATGTTCTAAAATTGTTTTACTATTACAGATCTAAAATTAATTTTAGATATGAAACAATTTTTCGAATTTCTCCATAAATAGAGGACAAATTTTTTTTTTTATGAGAAAATAAAAACAAAAATATCGGTTGGCAACCATTTTTTTTATCTGGTTCACAAAAATTTTAAATTATTATAAATGTAAAAAAATTATGTAAAAATAAAATTTTAAAATTCTATATCAAAGTTTCATTTTTATATTTTTTGTTAAATAATTCTATTAGATTAAAGTACATTTTGGAAATTAATGTAAAATTATTCTTTAGAAAAAATTAAATAAACAAGAAATTTCCACTTTTTGTTATATTTATTTTTAATTATACAAGAAATTATGATTTCCACTCTTTTTTTTTAATCCCTAAAATCTCGAGGTTAATTCAGCATCAAAGCGATTACAACATTTGTATTAACTGCAAAAAATATCTGAAAGCTCAATAGAAAATATAAGAAATTGTGGCCTTCGTTGTGCATGGTTAGGCCCCACCTCAAAATCCCTGATACATGTCATCTTGCTTATAAAAAAAAATTCCTCATGAATCCAAGGCAATTATTTCCATATATATATTAATTTTCAAAATTTGACTTGTTTTCAAAACATTAATAGTAAGTGCGATAAGATAACATAAATTTGGGATAACATAACATACGCTTAATCTTCAAAAATCAAAATCCAAAATTAATTATTAAATGGGTGTTTAGCAAGATTTTCTGATAAATTTATTTCGTTGAAATAAATCTTATACTTGTATTGATTTCAATATAGTGAGTATAATCTCTAATAAATGAGCCTTTTGAAGAGTTTGGAATACCTTGAAACAGAAGCATACGAATGTGTATGTCTCAATTATCATTTTACAGAACATAGACAATTTAGAGGACGGAAACATGGATAAACTAAATTAATTAAGCATGCTTTCTCTATTGTGAATTTCAAAGGAAAGGAAGATTCGAAACTCGCCTTTAAAGTACCAAGTCTTCTCGCTTCCTCTCCAACACAACATGAATACGAGCAAAAAACTCCTTAGCAAGAACAACAACCCAAAACGTACAATAGCAATGACACACTACTATAACGTCAGGTGTGTGCTTTTGATCTTTAAATTTATTAAGGGAGGTTTTTTTTTTTTTTTTTTTTTTTTCTTTAGAGAAGATTTTTTTTCACACAGAACACACAAAAAATTTTCTTTTGGGAGGATGGAGATAATGAAGAAGTAGACTTCAGTTTTTCATCTCCATTTTCACGTTCCATAGAGCAGGGGGTTGACGGAGTTATCAAATAACTCCCTCCCCCTTCTTTTTTTTTTATTAAACTTAAATTATATATAACATATTGAAAGAACTCTAATTGAGGAGAGATTCTTGATTGTATTTACATTAATTATAGCATGCACGAGAGAAATTAGGGGAAGAAGTTATAACTCCCTCTATTTAATTAATTAATATTAATTTAATAAAATTAATCTATAGTAATTAAAGTGTGAGGTGAGCGAATCAAACCTCAAACCACGAGGTTGATAGTATGAACATTATGCCAATTGAGGTACGTCTTATTGGCACATTTATATTAAATTCACTTATATGAATCTCATTCATATAATTGATATTTGGATCATATCTAAATACTTAATTCCTCTCAATATAAATCATATTTATATTAAATTTAATTATATGAATCTCATTCATATAATTAGTATTTGAATCATATTTAAATTCCTCCCATATTACCTTATATTATAATATATCAAATACATTATATTAGTTATATTTCATATATAATTAATTCCCTCAATTAATTTGAACACTTCAAACTAATCCAAAAATAATTCTCAATTAAATCCCTATTGAGCTACAGAGGGGATCTTATGGACTTGTAAATTGAAGCTCCAACGGTACTCGAATAATTAATTAAACTCTTTAATTAAATTACCCAACACCCGTTAACTTTCGGTCATTCCACTAAAGACCGACAACTCCACTCTTCGCACTACAAATAAATTTCTGTGTCCATTAGATATAACCAATCAACAGTGCGATGACCCTTCACAAACTACTCGTAAGTGGCCAAAAATATCGTAATGAACAATAATCCCTCTAATGAACAATAAGTCATAGTCCAATTATGACCAAGTCCCTCTCGGGCCAGGAAAGGGTGTGACCACTATGTTCAAGCCCCAGAATCAGCCCTTAAGGGAGCAATTTATCTACTTGCCCCTGCATCGGGGAAGGAGTGAATTTCGTCTTGTATAGTTGTGTTCCCAGCGGCCCAATTAGACAAATCCCCAAAATGGTAGGCTTGTCGAGTTGGCAAACTGGCCACTCTCACCCATACAAATCAAAGGACCGCCTTCATGAGCAGGAGTTCACAACTCACTCAGGATTCAGGTCATGTCACCTATGGTCATCCTAATGAAATGTAAGTCTCTATTATTAACGATGCTTTATAAAGAGACTAATCATTTCATGGTCCGGTCTTATACATACTCTTTGCATAAGATACTCCCGTTCACATGTCTCTACATGAATGATCAGGATCAAATCATTTGTAGCACTTTACAACACTTGTAATACCTACAAAGCAAGCCGTATCCATAGTGTCACTAGGATAAGGTAACCAACCTTATCCATCTACTACAGATCGTTTAGGATATTATTTAAACAAGATCCATTTGTATGTCTCTACATACTTGATTAAATTACATGAAATAACCTCAGATCTTAGTTTATTGGATTGAGTATATGTTGATAAAATAACACTTATTTTATTAATAACAATATGTTTATACAAAGTATTTATAGACCACGAGATTACAAAGAGATTTAGGACACCAATTCCAACAATCTCCTACTTATCCTAAATCTTAGGGAGCTTAATGTACAAATAAAGTACAAAATCACAATAAATTAGGGCATACATTATACCCTAGTAACATCTCCCACTTGCCCTAGACAACATGCCGCATATCCCATAGACCCAGACTTTCTAGATAACCCTCAAACACTTTAGCCGTGAGAGTCTCTGTAAATGAATCAACAATGTTGTGCTTTGAAACAATCTTCGTAACAATTACGTCATCTCGATGCACAATCTTTCGAATCAAATGATATTTCCGCTCTCTGTGCTTACCTCTTCGATGACTCCTAAGTTCCTAGAATTTTCCACAGCACCACTGTTATCACAATAAAGTGTGATGAGCAAAGACATATTTGGAACAACTTCCAAATCAGTAAGGAACTTCTTAAGCCAAACAACCTCTTTAGTAGCTTCACAAGCAGCTACGTATTCGGCTTCTATAGTGGAGTCAGCGATGCATCTTTACTTGATGTTTCACCATACTATAGCTCATCCATTCAGAGTAAACATTGACCCTGATGTGGATTTCCGAGAATCCCGATCAGTCTGGAAGTCAGAGTCTGTGTATCCTGTAAGGATCAAATCCTTATCTCCATATACGAGCATATAGTTCCTCGTTCTTTGAAGATACTTGAGGATCGTTTTGACCGTCATTCAGTGATTTAATCCTGAATTGGATTGATAACGACTGACAATCCCTACTGCATAGCAAATGTCAGGTTTAGTATATAACATTGCATACATAAGGCTACCAATAGCCGTTGCATAGGGAATTCATCTCATTTCCCCAACCTCTTGAGGAGTTTTATGACACTGTTCCCTAGACAATACAATTCCATGCCTGAAAGGTAATAAACCCTTCTTGGAATTGTGCATCGAATATCTGACATGCATCTTGTCAATATACGATACCTAAATCTTTCACTTGGAATTTGGCGGCTAACCATTTCTTTACATCAGTTAGAAAATCTACATCATTCCCAATGAGTAGAATATCATCCACATACAACATGAGGAAAGCTACTAAGTTGTTGATGATTTTCTTGTAAACACAAGGCTCATCAACGTTCTGAGCAAAGCCATAAGATTTGATCGCAGTATCAAATCTTATATTCCAAGATCAAGATGCTTGTTTTAGTCCATAAATGGACCGACTAAGCTTGCAAACCTTTTGCTCTTAATCTTGTTTAATGAATCTTTCTGGTTGATTCATGTAGATGGTCTCTTCAAGGTTAACATTCAACAAGGCAATCTTGACATCCATTTGCCATATCTCATAGTCATAATATGTGGCTATGGACAAGAGAATCCTGATAGACTTTAACATGACAACAGTTGAGAAAGTTCCTTCATAGTCCACTCCTTCAACCTGGTGTTGGGTTTTTAAAGGTTATATATTTTCTATGTTAATTCCCCCAAAATTGTGTTGATTACTTGCTTTGATTGCTAATTTTGCAGGATTAAAGATCCCCATTGTATTTTGGAGTCATTACAAGAAAATTGTGTGAAAAAGATAAAAATGACCAAGAAAATAAACAAATTGAAAAGAATTGAGTAAACACCTAGTAGAGCATCGAGTTAGGCTATTGGATCATCAAGCATCGAGTATTTAGCAGAATACTGTCAAATTGCATCAAGTAAAGACTATCGAGTATTTCATCCATCTTCCGTCGAGTTATCAAGTTCTGTCTTATTCATTTTCCATCGAGTTAAAGCAATCGAGTAAAGAGCATCCAAAGCGTCGAGGATCGAGTATTGACCGTCGAATGTTGAGGAGAGAGAATTAAACAGAAAAACACAATGCACTCATTCTTCTTTTCAGATTTTGACGCTATCCATCCGCGCGCTTCGTTATGATTTCCTACTGGTATAAATGAGTTCAGTTCTTCAGAAGACTGGGAGATGTATCATGTTTTTTTTAGAAATCCCATCATTTTCTTGGGAAAAACTTAGAAGTAGAAAAACTCATTTTTTTAGAGAGAGATTTCGATTTCCAAGAGCAATTCTTGTAATTTTCTGTGAAATCTAGTCGATTTTGTACTCAGACTTGTATCAACATGCAACTATCAATGGAATGATTAAAGAACTTCACCCTCCATGAGTAGGTAAATCTTTTTCTTGGGTACTATGTAATTAGGAATTTTCTTGAGACTTTTCTTGATCTTTCTTTCATGTAATTATTTTATTTTGAATGTTCTTGCTGAGATTTAGAATAAAATTGATTAATATTGAATTGATGAATCAAGTTTAATCAATTTTTGTATGTAAAAATTACATGGTTCTATAACAAAATTGTAATTATAGTTGCAAGAATTAGTAGTCTTGATAGAAAATGTGGACTTCTTTTCCTCTTTTCTTTAAAGAATCTATTAATTCAGAACATTCATGTAATCAATCTTGAATTTTCGTCTTTTGATTTTCAAAGATTAGATAGTTAGAAAACCTATGAATTCAATTCAATTTAGATATTAGTTTGGGGAGTTGTGAAATGTCTTTAGGAAGCAATAAAGACTAGATTAGGCGTTTAAATTGGTGAAAATTTAGTCTAACTAAGGGCATTAGGAATTTTATTTCTTAATGAACTATTGAATAATCTAATTGGCATGATTTCTTATTAAGTCCAATGATGGAAATTTGCCTAGTTATTATTAAAAATCCCCAAGATTTCAATTTCCATTGAATTTTATATCTACCAATTTCTTCCTTATTATCTCAATAATAAATGTCTAAATCAATTATTGTTCTTTGCTTAGTTAGTTCTTTTAGTTTTAACAACAAATTAAATCCCCCCCCCCCCCCCGCCCCCCACCCCCCCCCCCCCCCCCCCACCCCCCCCCGCCCCCCCCGCCCCCCCCACACCCCTCCCACCCCCCCCCCCCCCCCCCCCCCCCCCCCCCTCCCCCCCCCCCCCTCCCCATGCCCCCCACCCCCCCCCCTCCCCCCCCCCCCCCCCCCCCCCCCACCCCCCCCCCCCCCCCCCCCCCCCCCCCCCCCCCCCCCCCCCCCCCCCATTTAATCTTTTGAATTCAAATAATCAATGTTTAGGCCAATTATTTGCAGTTCTCTTGGGATCGACCTCTTACTTCCACTATTACTACGTGTTAGTTCTAGTTGTAGTTAGAGTTTAAATAAATTTCATTTTTTTTTGGGTAGATAGAATTAACGACACCTACTTTACACTGAACAAATTGGCGCCATTGCCAGGGAACCGTGCAATTGGCCTTTTAGAATTTTGAATTCCTTCTAAAAACATTCATTAAAAAAAATAGTTAGTTCATTTTAAGCTTTCCTTTTATGTTGATCCGTTCCTCTCGGAGTTTGCTTTTTAATTAGATTTTAGATATTGATCGTGAGGAAAGAAGATTACGAAGGGAAAGAACTAGAAGAGAGCAAGAATAATTTGAAGAGTTGGATCAAGAAGAAGAACAACCACAACCAAACATCATGGGCGAAGCAAGATAACAAACTTTGCATGAGCTAGCGAAACCAAATTATAATCAACAACCTCTTTGCATTGTATACACAGAGACAACTGTCCCATTTGAACTCAAATCGGGGCTAGTACATTTACTTCCAACTTTCAAGGGCAACCCAGTGAAGATTCTCACAATCACATGAAGGAGTTTCACCTTGTTTGTGACGGGATGCGTCTTCATGGAGTGACATAAGAGCAACTCAACCTTAGAGCCTTCCCCTTCTCCTTGAAGGATGTGGCTAAGGATTGACTATACTACCTACCGGCAGGTTCTATTACTACGTGGAGTGGGTTGAAAAAGAAATTTTAAGAAAAATTCTTTCTGACATCTAAGGCTCATAACATAAGAAAAGAGATTTATGGAATTAAACAAAGTGTAAGAGAATCTTTGTATGAATATTGGGCAAGATACAAAAAGTTATGTGCATCTTTTCCACACCATCAAATTTCTGAGCAATATCTAATTCAATACTTTTATTCAGATTTACTCCCGTTCGAGAGAAGCAATATAGATGAGGCCGCTGGTGGAGCTCTAGCAGACAAAACACCGACCGAAGCGAGCCAACTCATATCAACCATGGCGGAGAACTCTCAGAATTTTGGGATAAGAACTCTTGATAACTCTATTGTTCAATCTAGTGAGGTAAGTGAGCTGAGATCACAAGTATCTAATCCAATATCTCTTTTTACTTAGGTAGCCCAAGGTGGCCTTCCTCAAGTCAAACCATGCGGGGCATGTGGATTATTCGGTCACACTTTTGAGGCTTGCCCACAAGCCCAAGTCAATGCCATTGGTGGATTTCAGAGAAAATACGACCCCTATGGGCAAACATATAACCAAGGATGGAGAGATCATCCCAATTTCAGGTGGGGATCTCAAAGGCCATATGAGAACCGTAACCTACCATCTTCTTCAAGCTCCTCAGGTATGTCTCTAGAAGACGTAGTAAAAACTCTTGCTGACCACTCATTAAAATTTCAACAGGAACTTCACAATTTGTAAAAGGATAACATTCAACTTCATCAAGAAACCAAGCAACTTCAACAAGACACTAAATCTTTTCAACAAGAGACTAAACTGGGCATAACAAACTTAGACACTCAAATCACACAACTAGTAACTGTGTTAAGCAAGCTTGAGAGAAAATCTTATGGAAAGGTTTTTGCTCAATCGGAGCATGCAAACGTGAGCTCGATCACTATAAGAAGTGGTAAGAAAATCCTCTCCTCATCTCAAGATGCAACCTCGGTTCAATCTCCTCCCAAAAGGCAAGAAAAGGTAATGAAAGAAAAGATAAGTGAGCCAAAAGAGACTCCTATTTTTCTCTAGGTATGTGATTATTCTCCCCCTAAGGTATAACCGTATATACCCAAGGCACCATTCCTTAGTAGACTAGCAGACCTAATGTAGAAGATGTTGACTATGAGCTAATTGGGATGTTAAAAAATGTGCAAATTAATATCCCTTTTCTTAATGTTATTCAACAAATACCTAGGTATGCTAAATGTCTAAAGGACTCGTGTACTAAGAAAAGAAAAGGGAAGGAGGAGGAGAGAATAGCTGTTAGCAAGAATGTCTTTGTTTTGCTTAAAAAAGATATGCCTAAAAAATATAAAGATTCGGGAATGTTTACCTTACCATGCAAAATAGGAGATAGGATAATTACTCATGCCATGCTAGACTTAGGTGCATCGATAAATGTAATGCCCTTTCATGTTTATGAAGATCTAAAATTAAATGGCCTACAAAAAATGAATGTTTGCATACAACTAGCGGATAGGTCATATATTCAACCCTTAGGCATTGTTGAAGATATTTTGTTGAGAGTCGGAGAATTAATCTTTCCTGTTGATTTTTGTGTTTTAAAAATGGATGAACCTTACTCTACTTCCTCTTCTAATATTCTACTTGGAAGACCATTCATGAAAACTGCAAAAGCAAGAATAGATGTAGATAAAGGGTCTTTGTTGGTAGATTTTGATGGAGAGGTAAAATCTTTCAATATATATGATGCAATGAAATTTTCAGAGGAATACTTGTCTCTTTGCTCTATAGACACATGTGATATTTTGATGAATTGTTATTCAATATAGATACAAATTTGGATTGTTTGGTTAGCCCCTCTATTGATCTTGATGAAGATGACTCTTCGATTGATTCTTTGTTTACTTCTAATGAATTAGATTTGAATGATAAATCTTCTAATAATGATGTTGTTGAATCTCAGGTACAAGGGATCGAGCATAAGGCTTTTCCCTTCACACCTCAAATATGTCTTTCTTGGAGATGAAAAAGCCTTTCCAGTAATCACATCTAAAGAACTCACATCTTCTCAAGACTACACATTGGCGAAAACCTTGAAGATCTATAAAAAAAATGCAATTGGTTGGACTTTGGATGATATCAAAGGGATAAGCACATCCCTTTGCATGCACAGAATAGTTCTAAAGGACGGAGCCAAGGCAACCGTTCAACCTCAAAGAAGGCTAAATCCAACCATGAAGGAAATTGTGCACAAAGAAATTCTCAAACTTCTTAAAGCCAGTATAATCTACCCAGTTCTAGATAACCGATGGGTAAGCCCCATACATGTGGTATCAAAGAAGACCGACATGACTATTGTGAAGAATAAAAAAGGTGAGGTGTTTCCCATGAGAATGCAAAATGGTTGGAGAATGTGTATAGATTTCAGACAACTAAACAAGGTAACAAAAAAGGATTACTTTCTTATTCCTTTTATTGATCAAATGGTTTAACGGTTTGCCGGGAAGCCATATTTTTGTTTTCTTGGCAGTTTTTTTGGATTCTATCTTTACTTGCACATATTGTACCTATGAAGGAAATTGAATCCGAGATTTCCATGAGCAGCGGAATAGATCATTCCAAATTACAATCATGAATGAACATTACAATTACAATCGTACACAAAACATACAGTTATGCAATCAATATAGAAATTACAGCATGAAACAAAAACCGAACAAGGAGAAAAGCTACGAACGTTTGTCGACTCGTCTCCACGCTCCTTGCTCATGAACGCTCAAACACAACAACCTCGAACACTCGAACAACACGACCGAAACACTGCATGAACACTTCTCACTCGAACTCCTCGATTGCCTTGGTCACGAACACCCTAGCAACATGAACGGCCTCCACAGAACCTTGACGATGTCGAGTTGAGTATGACACCATTAAGAAGGTTACCTTGGTATTCTTGGTGTGAAAATCCAGAGGGTGGGCTCTATTTGGACTTGGTATGAGGCAGATGAAAGAGGAATGAACAATCGTGTACACGATTGGGCAAGTGGGAGAAGACAAAATCCTATCGTATAGGTTGATGCCTAATCGTCTAGCAAAAGCTAAGCGATCGTCTAGCAAGAGCTAAACGTCAGTGTATGTCGCCTACAAAGCACTGCACAATCGTTTACTAAAACAAGCTGTCGCTTAGTAAATCAGTATTTACTTGACAAGCTTCCACGAGATTTTTTTCCCAGAGAAAATCTCAAAAAACTTTTGCAAAACTTTTCAAAAACTTTTGCAAAACTTTTCAAAAACTTTCTAAAATTAGGAAAATAATTTTTCTTTTATCTCACGGTTACCATGAATCATCAATAACCACCCACTCAATTGGTTATTAGAGAAAAAGATTTAATTATCCAATCAATAATATTATATAAATATAAATGATAACCAACTTATCATACTATATTTATAACCTATAGTTTTAATATTTCATCTCATAAAACATATAAACCATAGTTCTTTTTCTATTCCATGGTACTTAATGTAAATCTCATTTACATTAATCCTCCACTAGATGTATCTCATACATCATACCGATCATATCACATATAATCAAAATACCTCTTGTCAATTTGAACATTTCAAATAAATACCAAGAACTAATCCTCAACTGAATCCATTGAGCAACCAAGGGGACCTTATGAACCTGTAGCTCGAAGCTCCAACGGTACGTGAATAACTGACTAAACTCTTTAGCCACGGGATCCACCATCCATTAACTGTCGGGCACTCCACTAAAGACCGACGGCTGAACTCTCCTTACTACAGATATAATATGCCCATCTTAACCAATCAACAGTGCGATAACCCTTCACAGATCCCTCATAAGTACAACTGGGCCAATAACCGTTATGCCCCTATAGTTACATCTAACTCCTTAAGTACCATTGATCCCTCTAATGAACATAAGTCATATTCCTACTATGACTGAGTCCTTTCTTCCAAAGAGAAGTTGTGGCCACTATGTTCAAGCTATAGAATCAGCCCTTAAGGGAGTAATCTCTCTACTTATCCCTACTTCAGGAAAGGAGTGAATTCGCTCTTGTGGATTGAGTTCTCAGCTCCTAGATCAAACAAGTCTCCAAAAAGGTAGGTATGTTGAGTTGAAAATCTGGCCACTCTCACCCATACTAATCAAAGGACCGCCCTCAAAGACAGGAGTTTCCAAAACACTCAGGATTGAGGTCGTGTCACCTATGGTCGTTTAGGTGAGATGTAAGTCTCTAGTATCAACGGCGTTATATACAAAGTCAAGTCATCTCGTGGTCCAAGTCTTATACAAACTCATTGTATAGGACACTCCCGCTCGCATGTCTCCACATGAATAGTTAGGATCTACCATCTGTAGTAGTTTACAATACATGCAACCTTTACAAAGTGGGTCGTATCCGTAGTGTCACTAGTATTAGGTATCCCACCTTAATCCTTATACTACAGACCTATTTAGGTTATCATTTAAGACATGATCCACTTGTATATCACATATACATGTTTAAGTTCACATAAAATAACCAAGAAGTTTTGTTTATTGGATATGAGTAAATGCCAGAATTAAATAACAATTATTTATTCATCAAACAATGTGTATCTTTACAAAACAATGAGACTTCGGGAGAATTAGGACACCAATCCCAACAACCTATGCATTTAGAAGAATGCCATTTGGGCTATGTAACACCCCAAGTACGTTTCAAAGATATATGAGGAGCATATTCTCTGATTATCTTGAAAAATGAATAGAAATTTTCATGGTCGACTTCACTATGTATGGTAGTTCTTTTGAAGATTGTTTGCACAATTTGAGCCTTATTCTTAAAAGATGCATAGAAACAAATTTAGTTTTTGAATTATGAAAAATTTCATTTTATGGCTTCTCATGGAATCATGTTAGGACACCTTGTATCTTCCAAAGGCATAGAAGTTGATAAGGCTAAGATAAATGTCATAGCTAACCTTTCCTATCCTGAAAATGTTAGGGAAATCCACTCTTTCCTTGGTAGTGCAAGGTTTTACAGGAGGTTCATTAAAGACTTTGCACTACCTCTATCTAGCCTTCTTCAAAAAGATGTCGTATTCAATTTCAACAAAGAATGCAAGGAAGCTTTTAACAAACTCAAGGAGAAGCTGATATCAACTCCAATCCTTCAACCGCCCCGATGGGACTTACCGTTTGAAATCATGTGTGACGCTAGCAACCTAGCAGTGGGAGTGGTACAAGGACAAAGAGTTGACAAGAAATGTCGTGTGATTTGTTTTGCATCAAGGACTCTCTACTCATCTCAAATCAACTATTCTACAACAGAAAAAGAATTTCTTTCCATTATTTTTGCTTTAGATAAATTTAGATCTTACATATATGGTTTTCTAATTATTGTTTATACTGACCATGCCTCTTTCAGGTACTTAATGACGAAGAAAGAATCCAAGCCCAAACTTGTGAAATGGATCCTTCTCTTACAAGAATTCAACATAACCATCAAAGATAGAAAAGGATCTAAGAATTCTGTAGCTGACCACCTAAACCGAATCGTGCAAGAAGAAGAATTAGTTCCAATTAGAGAAGACTTCCCAGACGAACATCTTTTCAAGGTGTCTCCTTTCTTATCGTGGCACGCCGACATGGTAAACTACCTTGTAACCAGTAAGTTTCCTCTTAACATGTCTTAGTATTGAAAGTCTAAACTAAAAAGCGACTCTAAATACTATGTATGGGATCCTCCTTACCTTTGAAAATTTTATTTTGACCAAATAATTAGGAGATGTGTCCCTGATGAAGAATTTGAGTCCATTTTGTCTTTTTGCCATGAACAAGCATGTGGTGGTCATTTTAGTCTGAAAAGAACTGCTAGAAAAATCTTAGATGCAAGACTATTCTAGGATTCTCTTTTTGCGGATTCTTATGCGTATTGCAAATCATGTGAAAAATGTCAAAAATTTGGATCTTTATCTAAAAGAAATGAAATGTCTCTTAATTCCATTCTAGTATGCGAAATATTTGACATTTGGGGTTTAGATTTTATGGGTCCATTCACTTCTTTGTTTGGATACTTTATATTTTACTTGCGGTTGATTATGTTTCCAAGATGGTTGAAACAATCCCCACTAGAAAGAATGATTCATCTATCGTTTCAAAATTTTTTTAAAAACAACATCTTCTCTAGATTTGGAATTCCTAGGGCCATCATAAGCAATCAAGGTACACATTTTTGTAATAGGACGATAGAAGCATTGTTTAGGAAATATGGAGTTCACCACCATGTAGCAACCCCGTATCATCCCCAAACAAATGGCCAAGCGGAAATTTCAAATAGAGAAGTGACAAACATCTTAGAAAAGACTGTGAATTTGAAAATAAAAGATTGGAGTTCAAAATTAAATGATGCACTTTGAGCTTATAGAACCGCTTATAAGACGCCGATAGGTACAATCCTGTATAGACTTGTATATGGAAAAGTTTGCCATCTCCCAGTAGAGGTTGAACACAAAGCCTATTGGCGGTAAAACAATGTAATTTGAACTTAGCCAGAGCTGGAAAGGAAAGACTCTTAGAATTGCAACAATTAGAAGAACTAAGAAGAGATGCATATGAAAACTAAAAAAATTTACAAAGAGAAAACCAAAATCATTCATGACAAAGGTTTGATAAGAAAGGAATTCAAAATATGACAAAAAGTTTTGCTTTATAATTCTAGATTACAATTGATACAAGGAAAACTTAAGTCCTTTTGAAATTACTAATGTTTTCACTCATGGTGCAGTGGAAGTCAAAAGTCTTGAAACATAAAAGATCTTTAAGGTGAATGGGCACAGGCTCAAAGTCTATAATGAAGGGCATGTAAACCAAGTCGAATTGGACTTGCGTTTAGCTAATCCCTCATGCACATGATACCTCTCTTCACTAATGTCGATCAACCGACGATAAAAATTTGCAAAAACAGGACAAATTTTATTTTCCTTTTCTTTCTTTTCATTTTTCTTTCTTCTCATTCCTTTTCTCATTCCCTTTTTTCTTCTTCTTATTTTTAGTATAAATAAAATAATTGATTCTTTTCTTTTTCTTTGTAGGTTATCTCAATAAAAGAAACGAGAACCCTCAAATAAAAAAATAAAAAAAAAAACAAAAGCAAGAAAATTCTCTCTCAAACAAATAATTGATCAACAATAAAACCAGGGAAGTTTATCTCTACATCCCTTCTTTTTGTTTTCTCGAATTCATTTGCTTGTTTTAAACATCAAGGATAATATTCCATCCTACATTGCATGTTTTTTCCATGTTTTTGGTTATTCTTGTGACTATTCTTTGATTAACTTAGAAATAGCCAGAAATAGCCCCTTAAAATTTTTGCATAACTAGAACCCTCGGGCATTTGAGCTCGGAATTGATAAATTGATTGTTACTTAGATTGATTACATAGATTTTTCTATATACGAATAGATTTGAGGCACCGATTCATTTCGATGGTATAGTTTTGATTCTTTGACAAATATGTCTATTGAATTCTTTAAATCTTCATAAGACTGATTTTACTTTGAATTCAATAAGTTCATAATTGATAAATTCATATTTGCACGTTCATGAATCTCATTCACTTTGATTCTATGCATTTATTGTTTTTACTCAATCTCTTGATTCTTATCAGTGAAATTTTGATGACGCACTCTTTCAAGTAAGGATACAAACGAAATTTTAGATTTTTAAAGTTTTGCAACCAAAAATTTGAAACTCATTTTTCAAAAGAAACTTTCTTTTCCTTTTAATTTCATTAAAAAAATTTAATATCATATCTACCTTTAGAACCTTTAAACTCTTAGAAATGTCATATCTATTTAATTTTCTTTCTTACCCCGATAAAAAAAAAACTTTGGTCTAAGAATAACCATCTTGTTTTAAAGGCAAGTCTAGACATAGAGGAATAAAAAGAGCCTAGTGTATAAAAATTGCTAACACCAAAAAAAAAAAAAAAAAAAAAAGCAAGCTTGCGAATTGACATAAAAAAATAACTTAACCTTCACCTCTTTGCCACAAGTCTAGCTTTAAAGGTCTGTATCTTTCCATCTACACCTCTTTTCCTCTTGTAGATCCATTTACAACATATAGGTTTTACCCTATCAGGTTGATCTACAAGCTCCCAGACAGAATTGAAGTACATAGACTCTATTTCTTGATTCATGGCTTTAATCCATCCGCCCTTGTCAACATCTTCTATTGCTTGTTTATAAGACAACGGATCCTCAACTCCATCATCAGTTATGATGTTTTGGGATTCTGTTAAATCCATGTAGCATAAAAGTGGGTTCATAACTCTCCCACTACGTCGAGGCAATCTCAATCTTGAGATGGATGACTAGATGAACCGACATCAACAACTCTTGTTGATCTATTAACTTGTTCAATAACTCTTATTGAAGTCTCAGTAGACTCATTAGAAATTTGACTTAAAACCAGTTTACTTCGCGGTTTATGATCCCCCATTTGGTCTTTTTCCAAGAAGTAGCGTTTGTCGATATAAACACTTTATTCTCACTTGAATCATAGAAGTATCCACCTCTCGTTTCCTTGGATTAGCCTACAAATAGGCACACTTTTGAATGAGGTTCCAACTTTTTGGGGTTTGCTATTAGCACATGGGTTGGACATCCCTAAATTATGAAGTGGCATAAACTACCTTTACGACCTCTCAATAACTCAAAAGGTGTTTCAAAAACACTCTTTGAGGGAATGTTGTTCAAAATATAAACTGCAGTCTCCACTGCATATCCCCAAAACGAGTCAGGAAGTTGAGCATAACTCATCATAGACCAAACCATGTCCAACAAGGTTCTATTTCTCCTTTCTGATACACCGTTCTGTTGAGGTGTACCTGGAGCTGAGAGTTGGGACGTGATTCTATGTTCTATCATATAGTTTTGGAATCTTAAGTCTATATACTCTCCACCACGATCAAATCATAGTGTTTTTATCTTTTTACCTAACAAATTTTCAACTTCGGTCTTGTACTCCTTGAACTTTTCAAGAGCTTTAGACTTATGTTGCATTAGGTATAAATACCTAAATCTAGAATAATCATCTATGAAAGAGATGAAATATTCATACCCACCTCGTGCTTTTACATTCATCGGACCACAGAGATCTGAATGTATAAGCTCCAAGGTTTCTTTGGCTTTATTACCTTTTCCAGTAAAAGGTCGTTTGGTCATTTTTCCTTCAAGGCATGACCCACATATTGGTAAAGAGTATTCTTCTAAACTATTTAGAAGTCCACTTTTCACCAACCTCTCAATCCTATTAAGATTGATGTGACCTAACCTTAGATGCAAAAGATAAGCATTTTCTTTAGGAGAAATTCTCGGTCTTTTTACAGTTGTTGTTGTTTTGAACATTTCAGTATTGAACACGAATTTATGACTAATAACCTTAGTACATACAAGTTATTTTCCATTGAACCAAAACCTAACTCCATTCCATTCTTAAAAATAAACACTTTATTCTCATAGAAGGATATGGAATATTTTTGTTTAATTAGACAAGAAACATAAATTAAGTTCCTCTTGATATGAGAAACTACATATATGTCATCTAATAACATATATCGTTTCTTGTCTAAGAATAACTTAAGCCTACCTACAGTAACAGCTGAAACGGCCTCACCAGTACTGACTCTAAGAGTCACTCTCCAGCTTCCAACTGTTTCCAGGAATTAAATCCTTGATGGGAAGAACACACATGGTTAGAAGCTCCTGAATCAACCATCCAGGCAGAATCATCATTCTCTACGTCTCCAAGTCAAATAAATCAAATTTATTTTCTTTGGAGTTCTTCCTTTTCTCGAGAGTAGTAGAATTAATTCCACAACCCAAGTTATAAACTCCAAGTTTCATCTCAGAGGACAATCCTCGTCGATAAACTTCATCAGAGTTGGCAACAATTGCTTTCTCTGTTAGTCCCTTGACATTCAATATGGGCTGGAGATTATCTTGGGAACTGACACTACTGGTTTCATTGTCATCAATCCCGTTTTTCTTGAATCGTGAGAACTTTTGTTCAAACAATTCTCGCATTGATTCCATGATCTTATATGCAATGACCATGTTTTTAAACCTTTTGATCAACGTATCAGGTATACTTGCCAAAATATGAACTTAGGCAGTTAGAATTAGCTTTCATCCATACCTCATATGTATCACGAACATTTTGTGGTGCATCAGGGGTTGGGACTTGAGGACAATCCTCGGTCATGACAATTTCGAGGTCCTTTACCATGAAAAACGTTTTAATGGATTCTTTCCATGTTGTGTAAATGAAATTGGTCAAACTAGAAAAGGAAACTAACGAAAAAAATGCTATTTGACATATTTGCTAAAAAATAAACACATTGATCTACATTAGAATTTAGCATAACTATTAAAAAATTCAATCAATTTTAGCAAAATCTATATGAACCCTATGTAACATCTAATCTTGCAATGACGCTTCAATGATTAAAGACAAAAGCCACCAAAGGGTAGCTAGTTGTCCCTTTACTGAATTGAGACATTCTCAACAAATCATTACACCAGAATAACTCTTATTCCTATAACTATCAGTCATCATTTGTTTGGTCAAGAAATCATTAACTTACTTCCCGTAAGTGTGACCCTCCATTTTCGATCCTAGAGTTCCGCCCCAATAAGCCAATTGAAGGAAAAAATCGATTGGGGTAAAAACTAAAGTGATCCTATCCATTTCTGGAGTTCGCCTTGTTATTGATCTACTGCATAAACCATTCGAAGGGAAACACTCCCAAGGAGCCTCGAGGTCGTGCAAGAAGGCCTCACGGTGTAAACCAATGAAAGAGATCGTAGAACATGTTGACACACATCCCTCTCCCACTTACTATAAATACTCTCTCCATTTACCTTGATATTGACCCACGCAAACATCATCCGAAGGGGGACGCTCCCAGGGTGCCTCAAGGCCAAGCATGTGTTAGAGTATATCAGCAAGCAGTGGAAAAAAAAAGGATCAATAAACACTCTAATTCATTAATTTTGGCAGTAACTAAAGCATGCTCATACATTAACAAGAGGGTTTCAAGCCATACCTTTGTAGAACTTCTTGACATCTTGATTCTCAGCTGTAAACTTCTCCAAATTTTGTTGTGGACCACCTCAAGATTTTTCTCACTATTCTCTTGGTGCTTTAGATTGAGTTGTGGGACTCAAAATAAGCTTGGATTAAGGGAATCTGGAGATTAGGTTACTGCATCACCATGGTTGAAGACCTTCTTCAATCTTAAGCTTTTTCAGTAAAAAACTATCAATGGCATCCCCGATTCTCAGTCCAATCTTCTTAATTTATTGCATGACTATCATGCAAACACCATTGCTGCATGTATTGTAGCTCATGCTTGGAAGATAGACTCAAATTCATAGTGGAACCATGAATATGCTACTTGAATTGAAAGTGGAAAAATCCCTTTTTTTTAGATTTTCTATTTTCTATTCTTTTTCAAATTTGAGTTTTAAAAATTAATTTCCAAAATTAATTTTCTTTTCAAAAATGAAATCTTTATTAATTTTACAAAAATAATTCAATAATTGATTTTTCTAATAAAATTAATAATAATTAATTCTAATTAATTCAATATAAAATATTAAATTAATTTTACACAAATCCACCTTCATATATTTAAATCATATTTAAATATTAACTCTCCTATTCTATTTAATTCTTAAAATTAAACATGTAATTATATCTCATATAATTACTAATTCTTTTAATTCTAATTTGAACGTTTTAAATTAACTTATCATGTTACTCTAAAGCTAATCCATTTCGCGGACCTACAAATCATGGGCTCCAACGATCCGAGATTAATTGGCTAAACTTATTACTCTGAATTAACCCCCATCCGTTAAATAATGGGTCACTCCACTAAAGCCCATAGTTGAACTCCCCTCACTGTAAATATATTATGTCCATTCGATATAACCATGATTAGTAAGTTAATCCTTCACAGGTTGTTTGTAATAACGGGTGGTCAAATGTTTGTTTTACCCTCGAGATTACCTTTTGTTCCTTAAGTCCCACTGATCCTCTAATGAACAATTGATCTGTGATTTAATTAACAAACCGAGTCCCTCTCGGGCCAATGAGAGGGTGGAGCCCCTTGTTCAAGACCCGGAGTCAGCACTTAAGGGAACAATCTCTCTACTTCAGCACTCAAGGGAACAACCTATCTACTATCCCTAAAAGCGGGTAGGAGTGAATTCCTTCTTGCACCCTATGTCCCCAGCTATCTACACGGTCTTATCCCTAAAATGGAGGTTTATTGAGCCAACCCTCACCTATGTAAATCTAAGGATAATGCCGAATAAATAGAAGTTCATAGTTAGCTTAGGATTAAGGTGAAGTTACCTAGGTCATCATTTTGAAATAGTCAGTCTTAAACAGTAAACAACGTTATAAAATAAGAGTGACTGATTTTGTGGTCCGATCTTGTAGAAACCCAGTTGCACATTATGCCCTCACTTCTCATGTCATAACATGTACGAATTAGGATCACTTCATTTGTAGTACTTTTATGACAACTATAGAGTAGGCCACATTCAATAGTGTTATCAGAATAAGGCACCCAACTTTATTCATATACTATAGATCATTTTGACTATTTATTCGAACCCGATCCACTTTTATGTCTCCACATAACGTTCAAGTACTCATGTAATCGTCATGGATCTTTTAGGTTTATTGAATTTCTAATAAGCAATACATATATTCAATAAAAACTTATTGAATTTTCAGAATAAGTTTTATTGTTTACAAACTATGAGTTTTAGGACATAAAACCCAACGACATGAGTCTCACGGTGTGAATATTAAGGGAGAAACGTGAGTAAAAAAATTGACGTGTCATATACATCTTTCCTCCCACTGAGTATTTTAACAACCTAGGGTTTAATTTACTTAGGAAAAATACGGCTAATTATTTTTACTAAGTGATTTTTTAAGTTTTCCTAAAAGTAACATTAACTTTGGAAAGTTAAACAATTTTGATTAATATTCGTTAAACACTTTAACAAATTTTATTCAACAATTGCATGCTTGTAGCAAATCTATCTAATTCACCTTTCCAAGTAGGTTCCCAGGTAGGGGTGCGGCATTATCGTCATCTTAAGTCCCCTAGCCTAGACAGAACCCGCCTTAGACAAAAGGTCCCTTATAGATATGTTTCCTACAAATTTAATCTTCTATTGAAGTCGATTTAACCCTATTAAACCGATTAAAAAAAAGATTAATCTAATTTCTAATCACATTAGAAATTTGTGAACTTAGGTCTATGTGAACCATATATTAAAACTATTTTAAGAAATGATTTTACCTAAGTTTGCATGCAATTCTTAATTTATTTTAATTTCTAATTTCATTTATTTATAACTCTTAAAAAGTAAATGAAACAAATTAAATCCTACATTGAATCGATTGACATACTTTATAAAATTATAAAGTTTATAAGATTACCTAAAGCAATGTCATGCATCATGCAATGTTCATTTCATTACTACATATACATAACACTTATATATAATAAAGTAATAAAATTAAATAACATACATCACATGCATACATTCAAACTATATATTATAATGATTATAATATAAATGATGCATGACTATGTTATTTATGCATGCAAGCATATAGTATAACATTTATATTATATGATGCATGAGCAAGCTATAAAATTAAATCATGCATATACATATATTGTAACACTTATAATATAAATGATGCATGAAATTAAATGCATAACCTATGGTGGGTTTTGATTCGATATGACATACAATATGACATATTAGAAAAAACATACATCATATGTATGTTTAATACAAACAGTTAATGGACTGGGATAGGACACCTAAAAGAACATTTAAAAGGCTATCTATTACATAAGCAAGAGTCCTCTCATTCGAAACAAATGAACCAGGTCTTGAACCGCTCAAACTGAACCACCCTTCAACGAACCCTCTATAGTGATCGTGTAGCAAACTGTATGTGTGATCTTGTAGCAAGTGCTACACGATTGTGTAGCAAAGTCTACACGATCTTGTAGCAAATGCTACACAATCGTGTAGCAAAATCTACACGATCTTGTAGCATTAGCTACACAATTATTTAGCAAATGCTACACGATCGTGTAGCAAAAGCTGCACGATCTTATAGAACTGCTTCGTCTTCCTCATCGAAATAGTGCCCTAAACATTTCTTTAAAGCTCCCCGGGAATAGAACGAACGACTCAAACTTATGAATTACAGACTCTATAGCAAGAATATGCCCAAAAACACAGGGTCCTTTACAAACCAAATTTGTAAACAAAGAAAGCATTAAAACATAGTATCCTATCCTGAAACATCCATTAACAAAACCAGATTCACAACCATTCATCACATGAAACAGAATGTAGAATTTGTAAAACCCACCATCACTGTAAAATCGATTCAATAAAAGAATGGAATTTGGGATCAGAAACCAACAACCTGCCTTTGATACCAATTGAAGGAACTCTAACTGAGGAGACATCCTTGAGCGAAAGCAAGATCGACCCAATTTCCATTTTTTCATTGAATTTAAGTTTTATAGTGAAACAAGAACAAAATATGCATTTATATAAATTATAGAATGCAATAATAAATAAAAACTATGAGTTTCAGAAACCCTTACCTTTGAAGAACACTTTTTTCAAGAATCCCACGAACAAGTCACGAACAGATCTCCTTCTCCAAAAGGGACACCACCACTTGAGAACCCTTTGTATTCTCTTGGGACAAAGGATTCAAGCAAGAGTTGTGGGTTTTGCTCAAATCCTTGGAAGAAGGGAGATGGAGAGGAGGAGAGGGACTTTTCAGAGAACTTTTCTCTTCTATGTGTTTCTTTTCAGAAAGAACTCTTCTCTTAATCAAAACCAAGGAGAGAAATGAATCCTATCATCATCCATCTATAACCCCATGTACATGGCTGAGAGAAATTGGGGGAGAGAGTTGTAACTCCCTCTATTTAATTAATTAATATTGATTTAATAAAATTAAATTAATAATAATTGTACATATAATAACAACTTTATTATATGTATATAACCTATATGTTAAATCCCATATAACACATAATCTATAGCTGCATATTGTATCAAATACAATATAACCTATTGAAGGAAATTGGAACTAAGGATTTCCATGAGCAGTGGAAGGATCATTCCAAATTTCAATCGTATATGAACATTAATAATTATAATCACAAACGGAAACATACGGTTATGCACAAATTGAAATTACATCATGCTTTACTAAACGATCGAGGGAAGAATTCACAGACCTTTGAAGACTCGTCTTCAATACCCTTGATCATGAATGCTCAATCATAATAAGATGGTAACACGAATGCTCGAACACTTTGACCGCAACACTGCACGATCACAACAAACTCGAACACCACGATCTCCAAGATCACGAACACAACGAACTCCACACAAACACCATGAATGACCTCCAAATAACCTCGACTGATGTCGAGTTGCATATGACACCACTGGAATGGCTATCTTGGTATTCTCGATGTGAGAATCCAGAAGTGTGGGCTCTATGTGGACTTGGTTAGAGGAAGAGATCGAAGGAGAACAATCGTGTAAACAATTGAACAAGTGGGAGATGTCAAAGTCTATCGTATAGACGATGCCCAATCATTTAACAAATGCTATGCGATTGTTTAGCCAAAACTGCACGATCATTTAGCTCATCGGTCAGCTGAGTGTCTATCGTATAGAAACACTCCATAATCGTCTAGTCTCTCCAAGTTATCGTTTAATAAATCTAATTTACTTTGACAACCTTCCCGTGAGTAATTTCTGAGAATGGAAATCCCAATTCAACAACTACAAAATTTAGGAAAACATTTTTCCTTTTATCTCACGGTTACCATGAAACTACCAAAAACCTCTCACTCAATTGGTTATTAGAGAAAAAGAGATGATTATTCAATAAAAAAAATTATTATAAATGTATATGATAACCAACTTACCATACTATATTTATAACCTATAGTTTTAATGTGAAACATATAAACCATAGCTTTTTTTCTATTTCATGGTCCTTAATGTAAATCTTATTTACATTAATCCTCAACTAGATGTATCACATACATCATACCGATCATATCATATATAATTGAAATACCTCTTGTTAATTTGAACATTTCAAATCAACACCAAGAAATGATTTTCAACTTGAATCTATTGAGCTACCAAGGGAATCTTATGGACCTGTAGCTCGAAACTCCAACGGTATGTGAATAACTGACTAAACTCTTTAGTCACTGAATCCACCATCCGTTAACTTCCAGACACTCCACTAAAGACCAACGGTTGAACTCTCCTTACTATAGATATATTATGTGTCCATCTTAACCAATCAACAGTGTGATAACCCTTCACAGATCGCTCGTAAGTACAGTTGGGCTAATAACCGTTATGCCCTTATAGTTACATTTAACTCCTTAAGTACCACTGATCCCTCTAATGAACATAAGTCATAGTCCTACTATGACTGAGTCCTCTCTTCCAAAGAGAAGTTGTGGCCACTATGTTCAAGGCTCGGAATCAACCCTTAAGGGAGCAATCTATCTATTTACCCTTATTTCGGGGAAGGAGTAAATTTCATCTTGTGTAACTGAGTTCCCAGCTCCCAAATCAGACAAGTCTCCAAAAAGGTAGGCATGTTCAATTGGCAATCTGGCCACTCTCACCCATAGTAATCAAAGGACCGCCCTTAAAGGCAGGAGTTCCCAAAACACTCAGGATTGAGGTCAAGCCACCTATGGTCGTTTAGGTGAGATGTAAGTCTCTAGTATCAATGGTGTTATATACAGAGACGAATCATCTCGTGGTCTGATCTTATACAAACTCTTTGTATAAGACACCTCCACTCACATGTCTCCACATGAATGGTTAGGATCTACCATCTGTAGCAGTTTACAATATTTGCAAACCTCTACAAAGTGGGCCGTATCCGTAGTATCACAAGGATGAGGTATCCCACCTTAATCCTTATACTACAAACCTATTTAGGTTATCACTTAAGGCATGATTCTCTTGTATATCTCATATACATGCTTAAGTTTATATACAATAACATTGGAGCTTTGTTTATTGGATACAGGTAGATGCCACATAAAATAACTCTTATTTTATTCATAAACAATATGTATATTACAAACAACGAGACTCTGGGAGAATTAGAACACCAATCCCAACAATCTCCCATTTTTCCTAATACCTCGAGAGACTAATGTACAATACAAGATAAATACATGTACAATATACAATAAACTAGGGCATATCCCAGTATCACTTATAAATGTATTTTCTCTCAACCATACATTACATTTAATATAAATTGCATTTATATTAAATTCACTTATGAATCTCATTCATATAATTGATATTTGGATCATATCCAAATATTTAATTCCTCTCAATATAAATCATATTTATATTAAATTTAATTATATGAATCTCATTCATATAATTAGTATTTGAATCATATTCAAATTCCTCTCATATTACCTTATATTATAATGTATCAAATACATTATATTAATTATATCTCATATATAATTAATTCCCTCAATTAATTTGAACACTTTAAATTAATCCAAAAATAATTCTCAATTAAATCCTTGTTGAGCTATATAGGGGACCTTATGGACCTGTAGATTGAAGCTCCACCAGATCAGATGAATCTCCAAAATGGTAGGCTTATTGAGCCACGTATTTGGTCGCTCTCACCCATACAAATCAAAGGATCGCCTTCATAAACTGGAGTTTACAACTCACTCAGAATTTAGGCTAAGTCATTTATGACCATCCTAGTGAAATGTAATTCTCTTCTAGCAACAGTGATATAAAGAGAGACTATTCATTTCATGGTCCGCTCTCTTACACAAATACTTTATATAGGATATCCCCTCTCATATGTCTCCACATGAATTATCAAGATCAAATCATTTGTAACACTTTACAATAATAGTAATAACTATAAAGTGGGTCATATCCGTAGTGTCACCAAGATAAGGTTCCTAGCCATATCCGTCTACTACAGACCGTTCAAGTTATCACTTAAGCATAATCCACCTGTATGTCTCCACATACATGTTTAAGTTACATTTAGTCACCTTGGATCTTAGTTTATTGGTTTTTAGGTTAATTCAACTAAATGTCAAATAAAATATAACTTATTTTATTAGATAAATAATAAGTTTGTACAAATACAATTACAAACTACAAGACTGAGATTTAGGGCATCAATCCCAATACCTTTGATATTTTCTCTCAAGAAGTATACTTGTCATAAGAGCTTTGCAGCTTGTTTTAATATTGATTTGTCTCAAGGGCTTTGTAGCTTGTTATCAAATGTGGATTTATCTGGGGGGCTTTTCAACTTGTTCTAGAATGAAAATTTGTCTAAAGAGATTTTCAACTTTTCTAGAATGCAAATTTGTCTAAAGTGATTTTCAACTTGTTCTCAAGCTATAATTCTTTGGTTTGGAAGTTGACTGATTTTTGAAGTTCTTTTGGTCTTTAAAGATGTGTTTGGTTCTCAAGAGATTAATAGAGTTCTACTTTTCGAATTCTCTCTAGAACTTTCTTTGGAGTCTCTAACTTTTGTTCTAAATCGCCTATGAAGTTCCGATTTAAAGAGCGTTAAAGAGTCTTCTAATCTTCTAGAAATCTGTTGAGTGCTAGTCTTTAGATCTTTAGGAGAGCAAAAGTTGATCTTTGGAGCTTAAGTCTTCCAATCTTTAGAAGAGTTACACTATTTAGAGCTTTAGAGCTTTAGTCTTTTGATCTTCAAAGCTTCAAAAGAGATGTGTTCTTCAAAATATTCCGAGCTTCAATCTTTAAGGGTGTGTTTGGGGCAAAGACTATCCTAAAACTATAATAACCATATTTTGCTATAGTAAATACTATTTTGTATTCCCCAATTAGCTACAACCAATACTATTTCAAAACTCCCAATTGCTACAGTATTTACTATTTGCTACAGCTTTTACTACTTTACATTCATCATTTTTTTTAATTTTTTGCTACAGTGTTATCTATTTCCTTCTCAAACTAAAATAGTTTACACCTCAAACACATACTATTATAACCCAAACTAAAATAATCTATACACCAAACACAAATTATTATAATCCAATTATAATAACCTAGGACAATAATAACCAATTTCTTGCCCCAAAACTCCCTAAAGCTTCAAAGCTTTGGAGATTTAGAGCTTGAGAACTTAAGAGTTTTAGTCTTCTGAATTCAGAGCTTGAGAACTTTAAGGCTCCGAACTTCAAAGCTTCAGAGCTTCTATCTTCAGTTCTTCCAACCCCCAAATGATGGGGTAAGATCTCTATTTATAGAGGTTCTCGTGGGCCTTGCATGGGCTTAGTCCTAGTTGCTTTTGGGCCCAAGGTTGGACTTGGGCTAAATTTGGGTTCAGACCCAGTCTTTTCTTTTGCATAAATTTCTACTAGGGGCTTCAATTGAGCTAAACTTTGGTCCCAAATGACTTTAATTACTCAACCTTTCTAATTTATAATTTAAGGTTCAATTGGGCCTTTAACCAAATTTATCGATCGTGGTCCAAGCTTACTCATCATTGAATTCAACAAGCCAATCATTATGATCTCATGTCTAGGAAGGAGACATGTGGCGTTTTAATTTAAGGACACAATAATTCTCAATTGATCCTAATTAAATAAGATGCGCTTTCATTGTGATGATATGATAAAATTTGATTAGCCAGAATTTCTGATAACGGGCAAAAATGCACGTTATCATAGTGCTAAGTTCTTAAACAATGTTGGATTACGTTGATAAAATATGTTAAATTGCGTCCATTAAGTATAAATTCTCTAATATTGTGGTCGCATGCGTTCAGTGCATTAGAACAATTGATTTTTGTATTTTTGTGCAGAATATGCATTAACGCAATGCAAAGATTGCGATCATAGGAATTCATTGGTCGAGCGCAACTTCACCGCAAGACTTTGCATTGATCGTGCTCGCAAACATACACTTGAGAAGGATCTCTACAACTTGGTCAGCACAACATGGTGGTGAAAGGATAATTAAGAGCAGTGTGACAAAAAACTGATGACAGTCGAATCCAAATTAAGTTGACAATCGATAATGGTCATAAAGTACATTCAGCTTTATCAGTGACAATTATGTGGCGCATCAGTTAGGAATTAAAGCTGTCCCATCTGTACAACCAAGAGAGAGAAGCCGCCTTTCACCATGGATGCTCTATAAATACCAAGTGCATTCTTCAGAAAAGGGGTTCATCGTTTTTACAATCTTTTGTTCCACAAGTTCGCATGTCTCTAAATTTTTTCATTTTAAGGCAGACCGAGGGAAGTAGTTGTGCCGGCAGATCGTTCCGGTAAGCTTGGGAGAGCGTCAGAAGCTTCAAAGATAGAGAGAGGACCGACGCCTGCGGAAGCAGGATCATCTTTAGATCAGAATAGAGATTCTAGTGTAAAAAGCCTTGGTCAGCAAAGAATTGCTACCAGGCTCTCTACCTTTAACTTCCATTGACATTTTGTACTCAACTCATTTATAATAATGAAATTTCTTTCTCTATATCTGTTCACTCTCTGTTATTCACACATGAGTAGCTAAATTAGTTGAATGGGTTGAGAAGCATTTAGCTAGCACAACTAAGGAATCTTCATTCTTTGTGATTATCTTGTTTATGTATGCTTCATTCGTCCATTAGAGATACTCAGAAGGGTAGTCTAAGGACTGGATCTAGACTTGGGAAGGTCAGGTTAGAATCTTGACTCGGAAGAGCCAAATTAGAACGCATAAACGAGATATAGGCGCTTAGGAATGAGCACTATTTGTTATTAATGCATCGCATGCATCCTAGAGATAGGATATGATTGTATGCGGTCATCTTGCTTTCATGTATTTTGCATCATCACATAGGACAAGAGTAGAGACTTAGGGATGAGCTCTATGGACATTTTGCAATCAATACATGCATCCTAGATTTAGGAGCATCAAATTTACATTGGAAAATGACTTGTTGTGCATGGTTGTAACATGATCACATGGTCTGACGCATTCTCGAGGAACGCTAGCTAAAGATCTTCTTAACCTGTTCATCGCATAATCATTGCATCTATCAACGCAACTTTCTTTTATCAACTCTGCCACATTTTTTCATCTCTTTTTCATCAACGCAAACAACAAACCAAACACTTTATTTATTTATCCGGTTACCGCAAAGTCTTTATAAAAATTACCAACGCAATCTGTTTTCACAAGTCCCTGTGTTCGACCCTGAACTTACCAGGAAACTCAGAGAAATTTACACTTGAATTCCACTGGGGAAACTTAAGTGCACAACGCAATTCCATCAACTCAAGCATCCATATTTCCACTTCATAAATACAAGCATTAATTTCTCATTCAATAACGAGGCCTTGATTTTATGGTTAAATTTATACAAAGTTTTAGAAACATTTCTTAAAATGAGAAACAAGAAATAAGAAAGATAATTTATCTAGAAATTTGGAAACCAAAAATAGTAAAAATCTGTTTGGATTAACTTAGGAAAAAAATGTTTTCCAAAAAAGTAATTTTCATTTCAACACTTTTGGTAAAACCTGTTTAAAATAAATATGATTATTTACTTGGTAACTCTTTCTCAAAAGTATTTTTTTTATAAATGTCAAATTACTATAAAGGATAACTATAACAGACTATTAACTAATAATTTAAAATAGTGGTTATCGGAGTTGGTGGAGATGGTCGCCGAAGTTGGCCATCAATGGTGGTGGTCAGTGGTAATCTATGGCGATGGTGGCAGTTGGAATTGACTGGTGGTGGTAGTTGGAAGTGGATGCCAGTAGGGGTGGTGGTCGAAGGTGGTCGGAGTTAATTGGTGGTGGTGGCCACCGAAATTTGCCGATGGTGGTAGTGGCTAGCAACGGTGGTAGTAGCCACGACAACATAGTGGAAGTGAGATAGATGACTTTTGGAGAATTTTGATCATTTTAAGAATTATAAAAATTAAGGAGAGATTAACCATTAAATTGTTGGGGTTTGTGCCCTAGAGCCTCGTGTCTTGTAGTTTGTAAACAACTTTGTACGAACACTTGTGATGTATAATATATATGATATTAACTTCACTTCTTGACTTTGTACATTTAGATATTTTTTATTTTACCACAAACCAATAAACTTAATATCCCTGGTTGTCTTTATGTAATTTAAGCATGTATGTACTAACATACAAGTGGATCATGTCTTAAGTGACAACCAAAATAGTCTGCAGTATATGGATATAGGAGGGAAACCTTATCTTAGTAATACGACAGACGCGGTCCGCTTTGTAGAATTATTACAAATGTTGTAACTTGTCACAGATGATCTGATCCTGATCATCAGTGTAGTGGACATGCGAGCGGGGACGTCCTATACAAAGAGTTTGTATAAGACCTGACCTCGAAGTGTTAATGTTTTGTCATATAACTCCGTTTATGACTGAGACTTCACTTCACTAGGATGACCATAGGTAACATGACCTCAATCCTGAGTGAGTTGGGAACTCTTGCCATTGAGGGCGGTCCTTTGATTTGCATGGGTACGAGTGGCCAAAGCGCTGACTCAAACCTACCATTTTGGGGATTCATCGGATTTGGGAGCTGGGAACTCAGCTTCACAAGATAGAGTTCACTCTTTCCCCAAAGTGGGGGTAAGTAGATAGATTGCTCTCTTAAGGGCTGATCCCGGGGCTTGAACAAGAGGTGTTCACACATAGTAGGATTATGTTGTATTGTTCATTAGAAGGATCAGTGGTACTTAAGAAGGAAGATGTAATTACAGGGGCAAAACGGTAAATTCATCTACTATAATTACGAGCATCTATGAAGGGTCATCGTACTGATGATTGGTTATATCCAATGAACATAGAAATATATGTATGGCAAGAAGAGTTCAACTGTCGCTCTTTAGTGGAATGTCTGGCAGTTAACGGATGGTAGATATCGTGACTAAATAGTTTAGTCAGCTATTCACGTACCGTTGGAGCTTCGAGCAATAGGTCCATAAGGTCCCCTTGGTAGCTCGGATACAAGTTGAGAGTCAGTTTTTGGGTCAGTTTGAAATATTCAAATTGACAAGAGGGAGTTCGATTATATATGATATAATTGAACGAGTTAATTAAATATGATATAATTAACTTTATGTATGAGATACATTAATTTGGAGGAAATTGGATATAAATATGATTTATATTTTGTGGAGGAAAATATTATAATTAATATATGATATTAATTTATGTGTTATGAATATGATGAGATCATATTCATTGGACGGTTATAAAGGAAATGGGACGGGGTCTCTTCTGTTCTAATAACGGATGAGTGTATTGAAAGATCACTTTGAGATGCATAAATAGTTGACAGTATGTTAAGAATGAGATGCACGGACATTGTGTTAAATAGTGTGTCATCGCTTAGAAAATCAGTGTCTATACGATAGTGCCTACACAATCGCTTACATATACGATATTGCTAAGCGATCGCTTACCGATTACACCATTGCGCGCTATTTACTAAACGATCGTTTACCTTTTTCTAAGCGATCATTTAGCTCCTGATATTTACTAAACGATCGTATAGATGATCACTTAGTTTTTTCTACATGATTGCTCACTCTTTTCCTACACGATCATTTAGACGATCGCTTACCCTTTCCTACACGATCGTTTAGACGATTGCTTACTTTTTCCTACACGATTGTATACTTCACTTAAACGATCAAGTATCTTGTCTATGCGATAGACAACCTCATCTTCCACTTGCTTGATCATTGTGTACGGTCTCTCTCCTTCCCTCTACCAAATCCGAACAAAGCCCACACTTTAGGTTCTCACTCCAATAATATTGAGGGCTCTGAGTGGTGATTGTTCGAGGTAGACGGTTGGGTTTTAGACTCGCTGTGAAGAACAAATCTTCAACTAGTATGATCTCTTGATCTCTTTAACATTTTGAATGCATATTAGTATGTTTGAATGTTTATGTGGTAATCCTGTCACAATGACTTGGAAAGGTCTGCTTCCGCTCGTAGGTACTCTGATTAAGAGTTCCTTCATAAACACGTAGAAATCATTTTTATAAAATTTGATTTCAAATATTTATCCAAACCCAACTTATTTTATAAATTCTTTTTTTTCAAAATATATTTTGAGTGGTTCCCACACATTTGGATCATTTTCCAAAATGACTTATTTGTTAAAGTAAACACTTGAAAGGGTATATCAAACAGACATTAACATAAGATTCTAAATAAGTCAAACAAAGAAACCAAATTAAATTAGGGTAATTGCAATTGGTAGCATTTTTAGGAATAATAACCAAGTGTATAACACCATTTAAAAAAATTGCAAATATAGACAAGTCTATCAGTGATAGATTTCTATCATTGATAGACTCCCAAGTCTATCATCGATAGACTTCTATCGTTGATAGACTTTTATCAGTGATATGGTCGATCACTGATAGAACTCCTACCAATAATATGGTCTATTACTGATAGACTATTTAAATTTGGCCATATTTGCAATTTTTTTTACATGATGTTATATCTGCTAATACTTGCAGTCTAATGTTTATATTTGCAACTGTCCCATTAAATTATTTTTATTTTTCATTTATTTTATAGTTAGAATGAACCAGGATTGATATATATTTAAGGACTCAAACTGACCAAATATGTCAAATTAAGCCTAACTTAACTAATCAAGCCCCTAATCTTTTTGCCGAAAAAATATATGGTCTCAACCAAGTTGAGTTATATTCAAGTTGATCATCCATTTATACCCTTAAATGCTAAGAGTTCTATATAAATTAAAATCTTAAATTAATAATTATATTAGTTTTAAACTTTATTCATATTTTCATAGTAATTCAATTATGAAAATTTAACATTTTAATTGATAGATTATTAAGTGATTATTACAACTTAAATTGTGAGAATATTAATGAATATTTTTCCTTAAGCAATTTTTAGGAAATTCTTTCTATATAGTAAAAATGGGTTTCTTGTATATTTGACAAATTAAGTTTTAGAAATTAGGTCCATTGTCCAAATTTATTACTTTTGTAAAAAATAGTAAAAACCAAGCCCAACCCACGTAATGTAAAAAAAAGTATAGATATACCTAATACAAGTGATATATTTGAAACCTTTTGATACTAATGTTGATATCCTTGATATATTTGAAACCTCTTGATACACCACTGATGTATATTTGATACCCTTGATATTTTTAAAACCTCTTGATACACCATTGATGTATATTTGATACACTTGATACCCTTGATATACTCGAATTAAAATGATACACTTATAATTAAGGGGAAAAAAATCCAACTTCTTCTTCTTCCAAAAGCAGACCCCTCTCCCCTCCAAGTTTCCAACATCTCTCTTCAAACAACCAATATTACTCCACACCATCTACTGTTGGCCACCACTCAACCTCTCTGTCACTTAGCTCCATCGATTGTTGGACGTTCGATCACTGGTCGTCATTTTTCTCTTTTTCTCTCTATCATTCTTTCTCCCAACATCTCTCTTTCACCAACTCTACATCATTTATTGTCGACTACCGCTCTATCTTCCGGGAGAGTTGAATCGTACACAATAAACGTTTAGAGGATTACGGAGATAGTTGAATCAAAGCTTCAAAAAATCGTGCAACTTCAAGAAAAAAAATGTTCAATCGGACGAAATCTGGAATAATGGACGATCGGTGGGAGGAATCGGAGCTTAAAACCATCAAACTCCTCAAACAATCCGACGAAATTTGAGACAATGGAAGAAATGAAAAAAGGAATCAACGGAGGGAGAAGACACTGAAGAGAAAAGGAAATAATTAAGGGTAATTTTGGAATTTTAGAAAATTTTAAATAAAAATATCTCCAGCAGCAGAAATGTGATTTTATGATAAATTTGCCATAGTTACAAAATTTGAAAAGTTAAGAGTCATAGTTGCTTAACTCCGATCTCAATTTGCTATTCAATACAATTTTTCTAAATCTTAAGGTTTAATATTGAAAAATAAAGAAACAGACTAAAAATTAAAAGTAAAACTAACATAAATGTAAAAAATTTAAAATATAGAGTAAAATTAGGTTAAATGTGAAATTACATAAGCAATTGTATAATTCAACGATGAGGTGGCCCATCATAACATTGATGGTTGGACTTTGAAAAATAATGTATTGATAGTTGGGATCTTTTGACCGTAAAAATAAAGATATGTCACGAATATAAATAGAAGATAAATACACAAAAACATATCTATCTTTCTTTTAGCAATAATTAGATTTTACCTAAACCACACAAATCTTAAGTATTTTTTTTCCCATGAAATAGTAAAAAAATGTCTTCTTATTTTCTTATCAATTTTTTGTTGGATTGATTTAACATATGTGCTAAAGATATAAATTGGAAGAAAATTTTCCACTTTCCTCTCCTAAAATCTAGTTAATCATTTCCACAAATATTTTTGACTATTTAGATATTTTTCATATGGAAAAATTAAAATAATATTGTTGTTTTAAAAACTATTTATAAAACTATTTGTTGTTTTCAAACTATTTATAAAAATATTGTTGTTCTTTTAAGGTGTCGAGTCTTCAAAATTCGACCAACCTAGGTCAAATTTTGAAGATTCGACCATCATTTTGTTTTTTTTTTTAATTTTCCATTAATTCGATCTCATTTTTTCTATTTTTTAATTTTTCGTTCGTTATTATTTGGTATATTCAACATTTTATTATTTTATTATTTTATTTAACTTAACTCTAAAAAGAACAAATTTAAAAAAAAATCTCATAAAAATAAAAAAAAGTGTAAATTAAAATATCTCATTTATAGAAAAATAATTACAAAAATAAATGTGTCCCACAAGGCGGATGTCATCAATTTCGAGCTAGTTGTCGTCGTCGATTTCAGACTTGAAGTTGCTCTAGTTCTTCTTGATGTTGCTCTGGTTCTTCTTGATGTTACTCTGGTACCTTTGCAGGTGCTTCATAAAATAAATATTCATTATGCTCTCCACGACCCCGACCATATTCATGCACGTATGAAGACAAAAGACTAGCCTCTGAGTCATAATGTCCTGAAACAAATGCTGGCATCATCATCATCAGACTAACATAATCAGTTTGACTCTGCATCTGAAGGAAATTGGAATCGAGATTTTCATGAGCAGTGGAACAAGACTATTCCAAATCTAATCATGAATCAACAAATCATTTACAGTCGACTTGCAAACAAACGATTATGCGATTATACAGAGAAATACAACATGAATAAATACAAATGCATAGAAAACAAACTCTACGCACATATGCAGAAACGTCTCCACGCTCCAATGCGCGACTCTAATCGAACAACCGGAACCACGAGTGCTCGATCTACACGACCGTAACACCGCATGAACACAGCACGAAAACTTTGCGCTCGTCCTCAACGATCACCTCGGTCACGAACACTCCAGCAACACGAACGAACACCTACGCTTGTCCTCAGGCGACACAAAAGCCCTCCACAGCACCACGAATGGCCTCCAGAAAACTTCGACGGTGTCGAGTTGAGTTTGACACCACCAACAAGACGACCTTGGTATTCTCGGTGTGAGAATCTAGAGAGTGGGCTCTGTTTGGACTTGGTATGAGGCAGATGAACGGAAGAAAGAACGATCGTGTACACGACTAGGCAAGTGGGAGAAGTCAAGAGACCTATTGCATAGGTCGATGCCCAATCGTTTAGATAAAGCTATGCGATCGTCTAGAAAAAGCTATGCGATCGTTTAGCTCGGTCTGTCGCCTACAGACTCTACACGATCGTTTACCTTAGGCCAGCGATCGTCTAGCAAAGCTATGCGATCGTTTAATAAAACACTGCATGATCGTTTAGCTCGCACCTATACGATCGTTTAGCTCACCTAACCGTCGTTAGTAAATCTGTATTTAATTGACGACCGAGTTTCTTTTCGCCGGAGAGAAAACTCAAAAATCCTTTTTCAAATTTTTGTGAAAAACTTCTTTTCAAAATAAGAAACCACTTTCCTTTTAAACTCACGGTTACCATGATCCAATAACCACTCACTACTTTGGTTATTTAAAAAGAAAAAGTATTAATTACTAACAATTAAATATATTATAAACATAAATGATAACCAACTTATCATACTATATTTATAACCTATATTTTTAATATTTCATCTCATGAAACATATAAACCATAGTTTTTTTCTATTCCATGATACTTAATGTAAATCTCATTTACATCAATCCTCCACTTGATGTATCTTATACATCATACCGATTATATCATATATATTCAAAATACCTCTTGTCAATTTGAACATTTCAAATCAACACCAAGAACTGACCCTCAACAGAATCCAAGCTACCAAGGGGATCTCATGGATCTGTAGATCCGAAGCTCCAACGGTACGTGGAATAGTTGACTAAACTCTTTAGTCACGGGATCCACCATCCATTAACTGCCAGACACTCCACTAAAGATCGACAGCTGAACTCTCCTCACTACAGATATATATGTGTCCATCTTAACCAATCAACAGTGCGATAACCCTTCATAGATCGCTCGTAAGTACGGCTGGGCTAATAACCATTTTGCCCCTATAGTTACATCTGTCTCCTTATGTACCACTGATCCCTTTAATGAATATAAGTCACAGTCCTATTATGACTGAGTCTTCTCTTCCAAAGAGAAGCTGTGACCACTATGTTTAAGCCCCAGAATCAGCTCTTAAGAGAGAAATCTCTCTACTTATCTCTGCTTCGGGAAAGAAGTGAATTCCATATTGTGGATTGAGTTCCCAGCTCTCAGATCAGACAAGTCCCCAAAAAGGTAGGCATGTTGACTTGACAATCTGGCCACTCTCACCCATACTAATCAAAGGACCGTCTTCAAAGGTAGGAGTTCACAAAACAGGATTGAGGTCGTGTCACCTTTGGTCATTTAGGTGAGATGCAAGTCTCTAGTATCAACGGCGTTATATACAGAGTCTAGTTATCTCGTGGTCCAGGTCTTATACAAACTCTTTGTATATGACACCCTCGCTCCACGTCTCCACACGAATGGTCAGGATCTACCATCTGTAGTAGTTTACAATACTTTAAAACCTCTATAAAGTGGGTCGTATCCGTAGTGTCACCAGGATCAGGTATCCCACCTTAATCCTTATACTACAGACCGATTTAGATTATCACTTAAGGCATGATCCACTTGTATATCACATATACATGCTTAAGTTCACATATGATAACTAAGGGGCTTTGTTTATTCGATATGAGTAAATGCCAGAATTAAATAACACTTATTTTATTCATTGAACAATGTGTATCTTTACAAAACAACGGGACTCTGGGAGAATTAGGACACCAATCCCAACAATTGTTGGGGTTGATGTCCAAATGTCTTGTGCCCTGTAGTTTGTAAACAGTATGTACGAACGTTTGTGTTGTAATATATTATATTTACTTTACATCTTGTATTTTGCTCAGTTAATTGTTTTATTTGCTTTACAACAAACCAATAAACATAAAATCCCTTGTTATTTGTATGTGACTCAAGCATGTATGTGGTGACATACAACTGGATCATGTCTTGAGTGATAACTAAAATGGTCTGTAATATATGGATAAAGGAGGGAAACTTTATCCTGGTAATGCTACGAATGTGACCCGCTTTGTGAAATGGTCACAAGTGTTGTGACTTGTCACAGATAGTCTGATCTTGATCATTTGTGTTGGGGATATGCGAGCGGGGGCGTCCTATACAAAGAGCTTGTATAAGACCTGACCACGAAGTGTTAATGTCTCGTTATATAACACTGTTCATGACGCAGACTCCACTTCACTAGCACGACCATAGGTAGCATGACCTCAATCCTGAGTGAGTTAGGAACTCCTGCCATTGAGGCGATCCATTGATTTGTATAGGTGCGAGTGGCCAAGTCGCCAATTCAAACCTACCATTTTGGGGATTCGTCTGATTTGGGAGCTGAGAACTCAACTACACAAGATAGAATTCACTCCTTCCCTGAGGCAGGGGTAAGTAGATAGATGGCTCCCTTAAGGGCTGATTCTGAGGCTTGAACGATGTGGCGCTACACACATTCTCTTGGCCCGAGAGGTGTTCACGCATAGTTGGACTATATTGTATTGTTCATTAGAGAAATCAGTGGTACCTAAGTAGTGAGATGTAACTACAGAGGCATAACGGTAATTTGGCCCAACTGTACTTACGAGCATCTGTGAATGGTCATCGTACTCATGATTGATTATATTCGATGGACACAAAAATATATCTATGGTAAAAAGAGTTCAACCGTTGGTCTTTAGTGGAATGCCTGACAGTTAACGGATGGTGAATCTTCTGACTAAAGAGTTTAGTTAGCTATTCACGTACTATTGGAGCTTCGAGCCACAGGTCCATTAGGTCCCATGGGTAGCTTGGATAAAGTCGGGAATCAGTATTTGGGTTAATTTGAAATGTTCAAATTGCCAAGAGGAAGTTCGTTTATATATAATATAATTGGACTGGTTAATTATATATTATATAATTGGCAAATGTATGAGATACATTATTTTGGAGGAAATAAGATATAAATATGATTTATATCAAGTAGAAGAGAAAATACTATAGTAGATATGTGATATCAAACTATAGGATATAAAATAATCTGATTATATTTATTAATTAGTTAATTGATTAATTACATGATAATTAATCATTTTTTCAGGTTCGGAAAGGGGTTAGTGGACAACATCGGTTATGGTAACTAGTGAGTTAAAAATGAAAAAAGTTTCATTTTTGCATTGTGCAATCGATCTTCCGTGATTCGCCCAAGAGAATTCGAATGTGCACTGGTGATTTGTAAAACGATCACTCGAAAGACTATACGATAGATCTTCTCTGCCTAAACGATCGTCCACCTTGCGCTAAACGATCGAATACTGTTTCCTAAACGATCGGATAGATTCTCTAAACGATTGTATATTGTGCCGATTTAGCTAAACGATCGTATACGATCGGATAGATTCTCTAAACGATTGTATATTGTGCCGATTTAGCTAAACGATCGTATTCCTTTTCCTAAACGACCGTTCAGCATTTCCTACAACGATCGTGTAGCTCCTTTATGCGATAGCACTTCTGCTATACGATAGCATTGTTTACTCTTCCACTTGCTTATCTCCTACATGACTTGTTTCCTCCGTCCTCTATCAAATTACACCAAAGCCCACCATTTGGATTTCACTCCGAGAATACCCGAGGCTCATTAGTGGTGGTAATCATCCCGTTGCGGGCGTTCGTGTTCGTGTTATTCGTGCTGCTGCAGTCGAAGTTCCCGCCAGACGTGGTAGATCTATTGGAGGGTTTTGCTGCGTTGGAGTTCTGAAGTTTGAAGATAGTCTCTCAATGGGTACGAAACTCTTTCCCTATTGTTTTTTTTGTTCATAGCATTTCATTAAATAGAGTTGATTTGCATAACTGTATGTGTTGAATGTATATTGTTTTGTATTTTGGTTACGGTAAGATTCGGAGCCATCCAAACGCGCTCATGGAACTCTCAGTATGAGATTCTTCAATTGGTTATCAGAGCCAGGTTCTGATACTCCGATTTCATAATGTTGCAACGAAATAACATGTGCATTCCATGGTGGGTGCACTTCTACACTATTTTAATATGTTAAATTTGCGTGGATGTGCCGGATTTGGTTTTCGGGATGTGTAGCCTCTGTTTTGTTTAAGATCCTTTTACATTTTGCATTTATTTGTAAAGGCCCTGCGTGTTAGGGCATTTATAATCGTATCGAGTTTGTATTCAAAGTTTGTTTGAAGTTTTGAGTCATTTGTCGAAGTTTTGGGCAAAGGTTGCGGATCTTCGAGAAGGAGGCGATCTTAGGGTTGATCCGCATCATGCAGAAGAAGTTCTATGCAATCGCTGTCCATCACATCGTAAAGATGAAGGAGCACACGATCGCTGATGACGCATCGGTTAAACGATGGTGAATGTAATCAAGAGTTGGTCGCATCGGATTGATGATCGAGTACGTGATCGCTGAGTATTGCATCGTGTAGACCAATGAGATGCTCGCGGATCGCTTAATGTATGGGCACGCTAGACGATCGTTTAGGTCAGCAAGCTTCATCGCTTAGTATCTGACTAAACGATCGCTTAGCATTGCAAGGTAATTGTTTACCTGGTTGTGCGCATCGTGTAGAGATGAGAACGCTTGCGTATCATTTAAAGTGCGTCGTAGACGATCGTTTAGGTCAGCAAGCTTCATCGTTTAGTAACTGACTAAACGATCGCTTAGTAACGCAAGATAAATTGTTTACCTATCGTCGCGCTACATGATCGTAGAGACGATCAGGCTTCGCAGCCTCGTCGTCGTCTATGCGATTGTTTACTTATGCTTCTATCGTCTAGTGTGCGCTGAACGTTCGTCTACCGACTATAATTTACTACACGATGAAGACCTTCTGGTGGTTCAAGACCCGATTCGCCTGTGAACCGATTTGCTTGATAAAAAATGTAATAGATAGGATTTTTTCATTCCAGTTTTTGTAAAGGTTCATCCCAGTTCATTAATCCTTTGTTTATTGCATGTGATGTATGTTTTTTATATGTCATATGGTATGTACATATAGTAAATCCCACCTTAGGTTATGCAATGGTCATGTATCATCTCTTTATTGTAATTGTTATAATTTAGAGAAACATGATTTAATTATGTAAGAGCATACTCATGCATCATATAATATAAGAGTTATATTTATGCATGCATAAAAAGCATTGACATGCATTATCTTTATATTATAATTGTTATAGTATAAGGGTGAATGATAACATGTTTGCTTGGTTGTTACGCATTATATAACAGTTATATATAGTAATAACCAGACATTGCATAAAGCATGACACATAGGTTATTTTATAAATGTTATAAACGCCTAGTTGTGTGCAATGGTTTTAGTTGTTTCTTTTTAAAAGTTAAAGAGAAATTAGAACTAAAATAAATAAGAAAGACATGCATGCTCACTTAGGTTTAATTCATGGTTTTAAAATGTTTAAAACTTGGATCACATAGACCTAAGATCATGGTTCTAATTGATTACCAACCTTCAGGCTTTAATCTTTTAATCAGTTTAATAGGATTAAATTAACTAATAAAAGGTTAAAGCGTAGCAAATCTATCTATAAGGGACCTTTTGTCTAAGGCGGGTTCTGTCTAGGCTGGGGTATTTAAGTTGATGGAAACGTAACACCCCTACCTGGGAACTTACTTTGAAAGGTGAATTAGATAGATTTGATGCATGCATGCAAGTTAAAGACAGTCCATTAAAGTGTTTAAATGTGACCATTTGAACTTGTTCATATTTTATAGACAAACATTGTTTATGAGTAAAGTTTAAAAAGATGACTTAGACTAAAATCAGTAGCCGGATTGTCTAGGTTAATGAATCCCTAGGTAGAGCATTCAGTGGGAGGTACTTGGGGCATGAGATGCTTCAGTTAAACCTTTCATTTTTCTCCTAAATAGTCCACACCGTGGGATCTATCCTCGGCCTTGCGGCACTTTTAGCGTGTCCCCCCAACGGATGGTGTTTGGGTAGGCAAAGCAAAGGCGCTACTTAGCCCTATAAAGAATTCAGGCCCGTACGACACCCGACATTAACACTCTCAAATCTCTCCATCTGTCAAGGAGAAGACATGGTACGTCAACCAGCTGGGCAAGGGACTACTATTGAAAGAACTCGAAAGGGTCTCGCATTTTACCGGGAAAAATGATAGGAACTTAGTTTTAGGGCAGAATGATCAAGGAAACCTAATTTCATTTCATTTTCCCGGGTTTTTTTATTGCAACTGCATTTTATGAGTGCAGGATCGAATGATCAGTTGTTTCATTTCATTTTCCCCGTAAAAACGATAAGAAACTCAGGGTTCATTAGTGAAGGATTGAGTCCAATTTAGCTCTAATCTTGTAATACTTGAGTTCTGGATCGAATGATCAGTTGAGGAGCGGGCCATCAGAGGCAGAAGCGGCAAATAGCTTCTACTGAGTTCCCCGACAGCTGCTTAGCTTAGTAGCTTAACTCTTTCGACTGGCGTGACGTTGCTGGATGCTTCTGATCAATAGGAAGAGGAGGAAAAACTTCTAGAATTACCCTAATCTGTAAGATGGATAAAATTATTTTTTCTTCAACTTCGCTGAAATCAGAACAGTTCTCTTCATTCTGATCCTACTACATTTGGATGAAATTTAACCGGATTGAAATATTTCTTCTGTTTTATTGATTCCTGTGAACTCAAAAAGAAACAATTTGAATATCGAGTGGGATTTTTTATTTTAATGAATCATAAGTCCGATACCATTGATGTCCAATAGCTTTGATAGTCATGGTTGGATCTACTACTACCTCGTCCATTGAGTATAAGAGAGCAAAGGATGGTATAGCAATGAACATCGGATGAAAAAATTGACAATCGAAAGAACCCTTTTTTTGTAATTCCTATAAACCAGCCTTTTATCCTGGTGAACAATGTTCCACTGATTAGGCGGGGACAGGATTCGAACCTGCAGTCTTCAGGTCATGGGCCTGATGAGTCGACCAATTCCTCTACCCCGCTTCTTCCCCTTATGTTTCTTTCACTATTCCTACCCCCGGGGTTGCTTGGCCGGTCTCGAACCAGCGCTTAGTAAGCTAGGCCAAGGCCCCTTGTATAGGTTGGAGCTTCAAAGCGGACCTTCTTATTAGAGAAAGGAGAAAGCGCTTTCCATTATCTATGAATACAAAGGAAAAAGAGTGATTACCGCCTCGACTAAGCGGCCACCCCATTCACAAGTGCTAACGCAACTGGTGCCCTCAGGGTGGTCAAATCCAAAGAGCAACAAAGGAACTATCTAGCTCTAATAAGAGTTCGGCCTTACCAAAGCCATAGCTAGACATCTAGCTTCACTTCAGGGAAATAAATCCTAAAGGTATGAACTAAGCTTTCTATAACTCTAGAAAAAGAAAGATTCTCTAGACAAAAACCTCCCTAGCTAGCTGCAATCCAAACCTCACATCTCTTATGTTGGGAATTCTCTTCTGCTCGTGGATATCTAATTCTAGAAGTTCGAGCAAATAAGGAAGCCGCAGGCTTAGGTTCGTCATTTATTGACGGATTTTCCGGGCTTAAATGACTTTTTCCTTTTACCAATCCCAGTTCGGCTAACACGAGGCAATGTATATTGTTTTAAGTGGCACGAGCTTCTTCTTGTGATGACACTTTGGATCAAATCATTTGAACCGGGTCCAGGGGTTGACTCTATGGCTATTGCGCTTTTTCCGACAGCTGCTAACTCACTGGCACGCTTAACGCCCTTGCGCCTGGTCTTTCAAAGCCTTGGGCTTGAGCAATTCCGGGTTTTATATATAAAAGGTGGGAGAACTCCATTCTTCCTTGCCTCTCTTTGAAAATTCTCTTAAATAGCGGTTACGCCATCAACAGAGAAATCGATGGCACTCGCCTTCTTTCAGCATTGAATAAGTAACTTCCTTTCCCACCTCTCCCTTCCGCTGCTAAGCAGAATAGCTCTTCTTCCTCTCCTTTCAGTCGAGCTGCTTCGCCCCTCTCCCTATCGGTCTACTCAAGTACATCTACATCGTTCCTCACCCATGGGGAATCTGGGCGAAAGAAGAAAGCAGAGAACAGAAGGTAGGGTAACTAGTTTCGTTCTTTTGACTGTCCCAAGGCCTGCCAAGCCAGTTCATTTTAGATCGGATTACGCTTTGAGGTGTAGCACCTAGTTAAGACAAACCGAGTCTTCGTCACAACACAAATGGAATTCAAAGGAGAGATATAGAATAGAAACCAAGACGCGGTGCTCTATGGTTCTTGTTTTAGCTTGGTAATCACTGTAAGCATTTATCAAAAGGATCTCTTCTATATTCTATGAGAGTTTTCTATAGATATAGCTTGTCTAGTATTCTAATCTTTATAGATTCATTTCATTACGTCCCTCCCCGGGCACTAGTTTCATTCCCGAGGATACGAAAGCACGGTTTCAGAAATGCTTTCTTTAGTGAATACCGCTATGTGGGCTTCCCGCACCGGCTTCAAGTGAACATCTGTCTGCTTTATTCCTCCCGCTCAACGCCCTTCCATGCTTCAGGGGTTATTGAACTTATATCATCCGACGTTCCCCCTTTTGTCTACTTTTGTTCTTTTTAAAGTAAGAAAAGGACTTAGACCATCCGGGGACCGGCACCAGCCTGCCCAAAACGGAACCGCTGGGGATACTCATTTGAAATCTGACTCAGATAGCTGTCACTGTCAACTAAAGTACTGTGCAGTACGGGGCTCTCCCGGTAATAACCTCTTTCGTTTCGAGTGTATAAGCGCTATAATTGAGATGATTTAGGTAGGAGAGTCGATTGATCAAGACTACCGCAAGAGCATATATAGTTCTTTTCTCTGTACAAGGAAGATAATTTATAAACCCTTTCCCGCTCGGTAAGAAGATAGCCTTCTATCCTACGGGAGTGGAAGAGAATTCCCTAAGAGACCCAGAGCCGACAGAAGGAAGCAAGCATCTGACTTGATCGCCCACGTATCAAAGGTAGTAGAAAAAAATTCCTTTATCGATAGAACAGAATCGGATTCGTCTTTCCCGTTCTTCTTTCCCAAGGGAGGTTTTTTTTTAACAGCTGTGTACCAGATTTTCATTTTTCAACCCGGGACGAAAACTGGATAGCCGACTGATCTTCGGGAGGGGAATCTATCTTCTTTCTTTATAATGTACCTGCTCTGGAATGGCAATCGCTTAACGAACAACTGGGTAAGGTAATCTTATTTCTTTGCTTCACCTATGGGCCAACCCTTTCCATTAACTCTCCAAATTTATTGGAGCCAATTGTCGTGTGAATAAGAGTCGAATAATAGCCCTGTCGGGTAAATGAGAATAGGATACTTAATTTTTCTGTTGTATAGTTCAACAATGTTGAGTAATATTACCAGAAAGCAAAGTTCCCACTGATGGTATACTTAGTGTAAGCGAGCTCTAAGATCACATCTTTGGAATAAAATCCAGTTAGAAAAGAAAATCCAATTAGAGATAAGCTGCCCATGAGCATCATGGCATAAGTAAAAGGGAACGAGGAGGCAAGCCCCCCCATGTTCCGCATATCTTGCTCATCCGACATGGCATGAATCACCGAACCTGCACTCAGGAATAGTAATGCTTTGAAAAACGCGTGATTCATTAAGTGAAAGACGCTAACCGAATAGTTAGAGATTCCGCAAGCAAAGATCATATAGCCTAATTGACTGCAAGTTGAATAAGCTATGACCCTCTTTAGATCGTTCTGTAATATTCCCGTGGTTGCCGCAAGGAATGACGTCGTAGCTCCCGCAGAAGTAATAACACGCTCAGGATACCCTTTTTTAGTTTAGCTTCTAGAATCTATTTCGTAGTTCAAGATCCCTCTTACTAACTGGAATCAAAGAATTAGTAGATCTGTTCCGCCCAAAATGGGAATGGGCTAGGGTTATGAACTTATAATCTATAATCTGATGGACATTGGGCCTTGAATCATTTTTCTTTATTGTTGTAAGGGGATTTTCTCTCATTTTGCACGTGAGGGGTTCTTTCTTGGTTTCGTCGAGTCATTAATAACTTGATTATTTTTATCTAATAGTATCTCGAAACAACGCGAGTAAGCAGTCCTATTGAAACCAAGAAATATAGGCCTGCCATCCACACACCAGAATAAATGTTGTTTTTCGAAAAAACCTGCTAGTGAAGGAAGACCTCCTAACGATAAGAGACATAGGGCTAAAGAGAGAGCCAAAAAAGGATCTTTTGTGTATAATCCTGCATAATCTCGAATGTTATCCGTTCCGGTACGTAGACCAAATGATACAATGCGAGCAAAAGTTCCATCATTCATGGAGATATAGAACAGCATATAAGTTATCATTCTTGCATATCCACCATTTACTTACTTTAGACTTTCCTTTTTATTGAAAAGTTATTTAGGGGTTCTTGTGAATCGAATCTAATTGCTTGAAATTCCGTCCAGTAAAATGGAAGAATTATAAATCGCCCAAATAATAGATAAGAATATCGCACATAGACCCATCGCGACACCCATCAAAGGCGTAGTTCTCCACCCAGGAGCCACTTTACCATATTCCCAATTCAATGGTTTCCATAAATCCCCTACATTCGTCTTGGCCCAGATCTAGAACTATCCTCAATGGTTTGTGTAGCCATAAATAATCCTATATTTTTTTTGATTCAGTGAGATCTGTTGACTTTGTATACCATTCCGTTGTAAATAAATGATCTTCTCATAGATCCACAGCAGAGGAGATTATCACTGCTAGCATGCAAGAACTCGACGAGGATGTCCTTCCATTGATCGGTTGAGTCAATAAGAGCTTTCCCAGAGATTCTCATAGATGGCATGATCCTATTCTTCCTCAGTTGGGGAATCTTCCTGCGACTAAGCGGCCAGGCCGGGAAGAGTCACATCTGAGAATTAGCTTCTTAGAGTAGCAAAGAGGGACAAGGCGGTAATCACTCTTTTTCCATGGTCTTTAGGTCAGGGCCTTGAAGTGGTACCGGAAATCGACTCTCCGATTTCCGCATATCTTGCTCATGGTTGCTAATCCAAAATCACTTTAGCCCTGTCGGGTAAGCGGGCAAGTGCTGGGCTTGTTGTGCCTTGGCCGCCGTTCACGAGCCCTAACAAGTAATAAGTCTTTGTTTCCCTTTTTCAATGAAGTAGGGAAGGTTCGAAGACGCTCGACCGATAAGGAGAGGGGAAGGGGGGGAGGGAAGCGAAGCTTAGCGAGCTTTCCACCGGCCGACCACTACATAAGCCACTGGCGGAGAAAGCTCGAAGAGCTCCCCTTCATTCGTTGCTAAGCCAAGGTCCCAGGTCTCCGAGTCAGCCCGCGCTTTTTCGAAGAATCCTGCACCTATGGGCATACGGCTTCTATGGAACCAACTGTTCTTAAGGACCATGTTGTCATTGGTGCTCTAAGGGCTTTATTAATTGAAATATTAGCAGCATCTTCATATTTTTGTGATTCTTGTTTCTCCACATATAATATTAAAGGATTAGATTCAGTTGCTTCTTACCACTCAAGAATCCAAGAGTGAAGGGGGGGTGGAAGAACTTCTTATACTAGATTGCTCATGTTCTTGTATAATTGTTCCCCCAGAAAGACTGATTGATCAGATCAAAACGATTATTCATAATCCACAACTTGTTGATTTGAGAATCAACAAATTCGACTCCGCATTGTTCACAAAATTTCGAATCTTCTTTTTGATCTCCGATTACTCGAGAATTTCCACAAGCACAAATCCCACTTTTTATAGGCCCAAAAATTCTTTCACAAAATAATCCATCTGGTTTTTTAATGAAAAGTATAGGGTTTTGTTACCTCTCAACCTATCTCGCCATTAGGTAGGGTTTTATTGGCCCAAGCACTTATTTGTTGAGGAGAAACTAATCCAATTCGGAGTTGTCGATAACCTCAGACCAATCAATCGAATATTGATTAATACGTAATCGATCGAACACTACTTGAAAATGAAAATGGCTCTTCTGCTCAGAAAGAAATGTTCCTGGAAATTCTTGCTCCCATTGGACCATTTGTATCGATATTCATTAGGATCCCGATTCATGGATCTCTCGGTTCGAGAAAGAAAAATAATCGAGGATGAACCTAAAAAGATTTGCTTTAGCTCGAGTTTCCCCATTAGGGATCGGGCTAGATCACAAGCGTGTCACCACTTCTCTCAAAAGCAACTAATCGGGCTTTCACTTTCCTTTTCATGGGTTGGAAGTTTCACCAACCCAACCTGTGAGCAAGCCCACGATGAAGAACTAAGTCCGAAAGCACTAAATGATGAACTTTGCGCCTACAGGAGGGCCAAGCCAGAATGGAATTCATATCTCCTTCGTCTGGTCGAGAAGGGACTGTGAATATTCTATTACATTACGGAGAAGTCCATTTTCGTCATGATCGATCCACGTCCTACCCAGGCTTAGAAAGCTAGCTTTCTAAGACGAAGGACTTTTATTGCACGAGCTAGCCATCCAATCCAGCCGTTTTCTTGCTTCCATCCGCCTATCTGATGAACAGACCTTCAGCTTCAATCAAATAGGCCATAGATATAGATCGAGATTCACTCATAAGACAAGCGACTACCAACATGGATAAGGTTTGGAGCACTGCTAAAGAGCGTTGAGGTTCGAGTCCTCTTCAAGGGATAATGTTAAGAATACCCGTTGAATTGGAAGGAATAAGTTTGGCAGCGGATCACGAAATCTTGGCGATCTTCTCTATCTAATGAATGGGAGTCCGCTTTGAAATCATCCGCCTTGCACCCACCCCCCGAGTATATGCTTCAACAGGAATTAAACAAGGAAAGCACCTTAGCAATTACCAGTAATGCCCTTATCGACCTCAGTCTTGTTTTTTCCTAACTTGAGTCTAGAACGTCGACTATCTCATTAAAGGCCGAATATCCATATATATCTTTATGGAAGAGAGTCGGCCCACTTTTAGCCGTTCCAGCGATTATGCCCGTTTTAGCCCTACCGTCCACCCCTATCATCATAATGGAAAGGGGTACTTTTGAGCTGATGTGTAACGGATCAAAGAGACCGTTAGTCGGGCTAATCTGTGATTGGTCAAGGTGACCGAGAGGACACATACCTCCTCCATATTCCTTATTCTCCCCTGGATGCAGGAATAGCGACATGGACTAAATGTCCTGTCCAAGCCAAGGAACTTACTCCGAATAGTCCTGACATGAGACGAGATTCGGCATTTTTAAACCATGAAACGCTCGGTTTCCATTTCGGTTGTAGGTGTAACCAACCCGCTATTAAAGATATGGCAGAAAGAAATAATAGAAAAAGAGCTCCAGTATAAAGATCCCCATTAGTACGTAAACTGATTGTATACCACCACTGATAAACACCAAAATAAGCGATATTCACTGGGCCAAGAGCACCTCCTCGAGTAAAAGCTTCAACGGCCGGTTGACCAGATTCCCAAATATGCATTAGAGTATAGGTCTTACATGTAAAGGTGTCAACCTCTTTGCAGAGAAAAGGATCTCGGTCCGTAATCAGCCATTTTAGTTAATATTCAAATATTACTATTTACTTTGCTGCAGTCCATGTCCTCCAACTCAACCCATTAACTCTCCAAATTTAGATATCCACGCATCATCGGATATTGCGGACCAGCATATTCCGTGTTAGTAGAGATTTCTGGTCGATCCTCCCCTTCCATTTTCGGATGCTGACCGGAGACATTGCTGCAGTCCATGTTTCCTCCACACCTCAACCCAATTAATCTCCAAATTTTGACCAACCCTATTTCCTCCACTCACTTACTCGAAGATTTATATAACGGATGGGCCGTTCCTTTGATTCGCACCGCCTACGTCCTTTTACGGACCCGCGTCATCCGAAAGAACACTTGCCCCCCCCCCCCCCCCCCCCCCCCCCCCCCCCCCCCCCGTCTTACTGCGGCTTTCCTCTCCGGACTTCGAAAAGGAGTACTTTTGGAACACCCCAATGAGAGACATTAAAACAAAGAAAACAGACTAGAATGTAGAATTATATTCTAGCTACTTTTTGATGTGGAGAGAAACTGTAAAAACGGGTTGTTAGTGTGTTATACACCTCAAGATCGTGCATCAATTTTAATCAGTTTGCATATATTAGTATACATAGATTGAATAATGTTTCTATAAAAAAGGAAAACAGAATGAATAAAGGAAGAAACTTCTTCCGAATAGGTTTTTGAATGATGAACAAGTATGTATACATTCACTCATATAAAATAAGATCAATTCCCATCTACCATTGCGTATTGGTACTTATCGAGTATAGAATATATCTGCTTCTTTTTGTTCCTACGAATAGAATAGAATTGTTCCATTATTACTAAAAGAATAGACCAAATATTAATCTTTTCGCCAAGATAATCCCCTCACCTCAAAGGGGGAGGTCCATAGCATAGTTTTTTTTTTCAGTGCAATAAAGTTACATTGTGTCTATTTTTCGTTGATAAACGGGTATTTCCATGGGTTTGCCTTGGTATCGTGTTCATACCGTTGTATTGAATGATCCCGGTCGTTTGCTTTCTGTTCATATAATGCATACAGCTCTAGTTGCTGGTTGGGCCGGTTCAATGGCCCTATACGAATTAGCAGTTTTTGATCCCTCTGATCCTGTTCTTGATCCAATGTGGAGACAAGGTATGTTCGTTATACCCTTCATGACTCGTTTAGGAATAACCAATTCATGGGGGGGTTGGAGTATCACAGGAGGGACTATAACGAATCCGGGTATTTGGAGTTACGAAGGTGTAGCCGGAGCACATATTGTGTTTTCTGGATTGTGCTCTGGCCACCTTCTCTTATAATAATCAAGATAATGGAAATGTGCCGAGCTCAGATTTCTGGTGAGGTGTGCTACCAGAAATCGTGCTTGAAGCTTTCGCCTTACCAACGAGCCGACAGCTGATGGCTGTTGGTCACGACTACTACCAAAAAGCTCCAATGAAGATGAATATTTCACATGAAGGAGTGTGCATCTTTATGTTGGGTGTTCTTCTGTCGTGCGACCTGGTGGCTTATGTGCGACCTGTGGCCCACGCCTCCTATTTGTTCAGGGCGAGCGGCATGAACTCTGATTCGATCCGGGTATTCAATCCCGCCGCGGAGATGCTCAGTTGACTCCTTAACCTTGATAGGAAGATGGCTTATTCAATAATTCGTGCATAAGGGTAAGGAACTTTGGATGAACTAATGCGAATGGGTGTAAGCCTCGCTGCTCGGAAACACCCAGTTCTGACCACACTGAGAGACACGAAAGCGCAGGTAACGCCAGTTGGTGAAGTGGCGTTAAGCATCCCTAGGGGTACGAAAAGAGAGGTCGTGATGATATCATCTACTTCCGTGATGCTGCCATCTCTTTCTTTGTAGATGTAGATTTCCTTCCTGTGTTCTTAGTTGCATTGCATAAGGACTAACCACTTTCTTGTTTGTGATTGCCTTTAAATGTTCCTGCTATTCTATATTTCCTTGAAAAGGGTGCTCAACCTACAGGAACTGTTCATGATATTTTAAAGAAGGCAGGTGTTTTTACGGAACTTCACCTTAATCAATAACCGAAATTCCATTAATATTAATGAAATAAAAAAAAAGAGGGTGTGGATAACTTGTATATAGCTTTGGCTAACCTTTTCTTTAGTATTTCCCCCCTCTCTTGTTCTATTCATAACTACAACTTATTACCTTCAAATTCCGTCTTCGATAACGACAAAAAGATATTTTGATTTTTATTGATATAAATTGATCTAAGATGGATAGAAAAAAGATCAATTAAGTGACTAAATGAATTAATTGGTTCTATACGATATATTATAAATCAAAATTTGTACATTACCTCATCAATGGGGCGATTTTGTTGCAATTTTATGAAATAAATAAAAGGGGATTAAGTTTTTTTAACTTATTTAGATTTATGGAGTGAATGTGAATAAACCGATATATTTTTTTTCTACTTCTTCCTTAATTTCTTCTTTCGCCTACATCTTTTATGTCTATCTATGTTGATTATCTCTATGTGCCAATCCAATCCAAGTCCGTTAGTTTTTTGAATTCTTTTCTCTTATTTTAATATAATTTATTATTATTATATTAGTTATTAGAAATATTTTCTCTTATTCTATTTTGTTAGCTTTATCTAGTTAAATATAACTATATTTATTTATATATATTTTCTATATATATAAAATAAATATAAATAAATCTATTTATTCAATTCAAAATTGTTATTTCCATTTGTTTTTTATTCATTTATAATTCTTTTGTTTTCTCCATTGTAGGCGTTTTTCATTATTCACATTAATATTGACAACAGTGTATCAAACAAATATAATCCGATCGTGTATAAATGAAGCTAGTTATCTCCGTTTCATGACCTTTGCTTTTCACGCACATGATGGTCTCATTGTATTTTCTGTGATACACAAAATTACTTTTGTGTGATATGATATAAGAAGTTTTTTTTTTATTGGAATATTTTGATTACGTCGTGTAATTTCAATTCTTTTGTTATTTTGATTCCGATTGTATCTACACAGAAAAATTGTTGATATTTTTAGGGTTGCTAACTCAATGGTAGAGTACTCGGCTTTTAAGTGCGGCTAGCATCTTTTACACATTTCTATGAAGTAACAGATTCGTCCATACTATCGGTAGAGTTTGTAAGACCGCGACTGATCCTGAAAGGAATGAATGGAAAAAGCAGCATGTCGTATCAATGGAAAATTCTAGTAATATTTTTACCTTACTAGATTAGGCCAAACATGATTACAAAGTGGATCAAGCCTTTGAAACCGGACTCTTTCTTCCCTCTCGATTCCATCCATATCCCGCCTTCAATCAGAATGATCTGGAATTCCTTTCCAATTCTGTATATCAACTAATGGGGACAGCAGAAAGGAAGAAAGAAATAATCCCGCTTACTTACTTTTTTCTCTCCATCTCCAGAAAAAAAGCTTTTTGTGCTCGGGAATAAACTCCAAGACGTTAACCAGACTGACAAACCAGAAAGCAAGGGTGGTCGTAGATCACAAGCTAACCGTACCAACAAGCCGATCAGCCCTCCGGTGCAAAACCAAACCTCAAAACCATAGATAAAGGTTAGACATTCGGAGAAAGGTGAAGCTCGAAGTGCATATTTGAGAAGCGATCTTTGTGAGGTCCACTGTACTTTTGCTTTGACCCCGGAAGAGATCAATAATCCCAAAAAGATTATCCACGATCAACAGCAGAGTCACATTATCCTATCATACATACGACATTTCTTTCTGTGGTATGCACATTGTTCACAAAATTTCGAATCTTCTTTTTTATCTCCGATTACTCGATAATTTCCACAAGCACAAATCCCGCTTTTTATAGGCCCAAAAATTCATTCACAAAATAATCCATCTGGTTTTGTAATGAAAAGTATAGGGTTTTGTTACCTCTCCAACTTTCTCGCCATTAGGTAGGGTTTTATTGGCCCAAGCACTTATTTGTTGAGGAGAAACTAATCCAATTCGGAGTTGTTGATGTTTATACCGATCATCGAAAAAATTTTCTGATTCATTTTGATTAAGCTTCCTTCCTATTAATCTGGAAGTTCTTCTCACATACAAGGAAATGATTCAGTTCCAAAGCCAAAGATCGTAATTCTCCCTCGGATCACAAGCATCGAAGAAATACTTCTGGAGTTACCTCAAGGTGTTATAGGTATATGGTATGCCTCCAAGTGATGCTAGTAGCCACAATATAATCTTCTTGGGCCGAAGCATTCTCTTAATATATGAGTCTGATAAGGTTAGTAAAGACAATAACATTTGGTTAGATAGTATTAGGGAGCAAACACCAAATGTTCCCTTCTACGAGCCCAGGGGCGTCCAGTATTCTCATCACACCACGTTTTGTCCTACCTTGGCTCTTGGCCTTCCCCTCTAGAGGAGTCATGTTTGTGCTAATTAACAAGGGTATGAGCATAATGTCTACTTAGGAGACGTCCAATAGGTATTTGTCATTCAAGAAACTTTGGGTGAAATATATTCTCACTTTCAAGATATAAAGGGGCCTTCCTATTATAATGAAAAAGGTGTGTATCGAAAAGGAATTAGCCCGTTCTTACATATCAATATCTCTACCTTGCGCGCAAGATACTTGGATGATGTCTAACAACATACCATGGACACTTACGAGTGCTCCTATTGTGAATATACTGAGCTGAAAATAAGAAAATCTCGACCAACCACACGCACTAGTTTTCTAAGAGGCACTCTTGTTTCACAATAATCTTCGCAAATCAAAAAAGGTACATATTCGCAATAAAGTTCGATCTACATGAAAGCACCTTATCTGTATCATTTCTCGTACTTCTCCATTGTGTGGCCCTTTGAGACGATACAAGCATCGTAGAACTTATGGAGACACGACTTGAATGGAGAGGATTAGCGTTTTTAACACAAGGTACTCATAACGAATTGGGACGAATATTATGCTCAAAGTCCTTCTAATTCACAATGAAACCGAATAAGAGTCTTTAGTTACTTAATTACTTGGTGAATTATTTCTATGCCTTTCATACGCTCTTTCTTTTCAATTTGAAACAAAGGAGACATTATTATTAGTGCGCAATCATCATTACTAATCCCTTCTTGTTCCCTTTACGTGTGAATTCCCAAGGCGAGCGGAATTCGAAACACTAGTTTGGGGCCTATCTATTCATCATACTCAAAGACCTTCGAAGAAACAACCACACTCCCTTCGGACTCACATCAACCTTCTTTTGACCTCTATATTGTATGTGGACAAACTGATATCTATGGGAGGGTTCACACGACCCACCCAGCGAGGTTACAGCAATTCCTTTCTTATTATTGTCGGCCTAAAATCTATCTTATTTTGCTTAATATTTCACGCGTGTTTCTACTTTTAATTGCGTATCTAATGGAGCTTACAATTGCAACAAATCTTTTTTTCACTGGCCATGCAATTCTTTCTATAGATGCTTAGGAAGTCACTTGCGCACATTTGGCCAAACGAAAGTCAAAAGATCTCTTCGTCATAGATTTGCACGATTGAAAAGCGCTCCGAGTCGACCGTAGAATGAGGATTGGGAACCTCTCATCCTTTATGAGAAAAATGGGATTTGAACGGAAAATCGAATTTTAAATCTAGAGAAACACGATCGGCCCACAATAGTTACTAATCTGTTTTTGGTTCGATCCCAATTACCCTCAAGCCTCAACCTTCTCATTCAATTAATATCTTTGGCTATCTTGGATTACTTAGATGTTAGCGTGCCGTAAGGAGGCTGCGGACTTTGGTGATGCGGAGAGCTATTATTCAACAGCAAGGCTCCCTTAACATAAATGCGGCAACCGGGTTCGGGGCACGTAGGAACACGTAGATCGGGGAGACGTCTAAATCCTTTTGCTCGCGCGCAAGGTGCTAACACGTACCAGTACAGCTACGGAAGACCCCTAGTTTGGAAGCAATGAGATCGCAAAACTGCTCATGCTTTGAATGTGCGACCGACACTACACTACGTAGGTTACCCTGTGAGAGTGAAGGCGTCGGTCGGTCCCTGGGAAGAAAGCGGGAGAAGCGGTCGCGAGAAGTTTAACGACCGTATAGGGAGCTGTGCTGCAGAACTAGGGATCACCATGGACCAGCCTCTCTTCGCTCTATAAGAGTGGATCCGGAGGGGACTATGACAATTCTTCCGGAAGGATGGAGCTGGTTTTGCCCGAGTGACTGATCTTGCTAAATGTTACTCCTAACTATGTGCACCCGGAAGTCCGAGCATACATACGACGATTCGGTTGGTATAACACAAGGTGGGTCTAGGGTGGCGTCATTTTGGTGTGCTATTCAATTTGGCGGAGACGGTTGGGATGTTTGTGTATTTAGTACCATCTAGAAATATGTTATTTGTGCCACCGATAGATCAGAGTAAATAGGGTGGGATTGGTTTGGATTGGTAAATAGTGGTTGCAGCCAGACGACTATGGAGGGCGGAGCGGCGCTTGAGCGGATGCGGAATGAGCTATTTAAGTCCGCCCGCACAAGCTCCTAGTGCCTGATTGTCGGCCGGGTTACGGGTATGGAAAGGGGAAGACCTTGTTTAGCAATGGGGGGGCGTACTAAATAACCATTTAAGTCGAGCAGAGCAGAGGCATGGTTAATGCGAGTATCACGCAAGCAGCGCTCGAAATGACCGCCTGGTTCTGGAAGGCGACCATGAGTCCGAACGCTGTCTTAAGCGTGCGAACCAGACACTAAGACACTACGTAAAGGTAACTGTGCAAAAAGGGCGTTCAGGCTCGTGATCACTAGAAGGGGGCGAATATAGCGGCGCGAGAAAGTTTAAAGCGCGCGGAAGTGAAGGGTAGAAGGCAAAGAAGCGTGGAGGGGAAATCAAACTTCAAATCAGAGTTCCATTGAAAAATGGAATCGACAACAGTGGAAGAGCACTGTGCAATTACATTGGTTATTAGGGGGCAGTGGCCGATAACTAGAACGTCGGAAAAATGAGAGAGAAAGTACGAGAATTCCAAGTGATCGCAGAAGAGACATTAAATGTTCTCGTCGAATCTGGAGAAGAGTACATGCGGACGATGGAGAACTGAACGCCCGTCCGCGATGGGTGGAGGAGAGAAAAGGGATTTAAACCTAATGCTCTAAAATCCCTCATTAGGGAGTCTGCCGCTTTCTTTCATAACAGAGCCGAGAATAACGACTGGCATAGTTGTCTCTCGCATGTAAGCAAGGAGATGCTGCTGCTGGATGTCACGGTTCTGGGGCGCCATGATCCTTTTCTCTGGAAGAATCGATGGCACTGGCTTCCTTCCGCTTTCAGAGGTAGGGACTTTATCAATCATCGCTCAGTGAGCTTTTTACCCACCCAAGATTCCTTATGATCACGGATCGTAACTCCACTCAATCGTGCCTTGAAAGAAAAAGAAAATCATTTGATCTTGATTCGAAAGTACTGCAACGATTGAGTCTGGTTATAGGTCAAAATCAAACTATACCTTGCCAAAACCGTCATGGCCCAATCATGTATAGGCCGTACCAAGGCCTGATACAAGGGTGAGCCAATAGGGAATAACCTTTTCTTCCCTACTTCCTCTCTCTTCATTCCCCTCCTGCAGCCAAAGTGATAGCGGCTGTAGCATCCACCGGTAATGTGTGGAAGAGGGTAAGCTTTCTATGTGGATGGGACGTATCAACACCTTTTGTATCTTTTAAAGAAAATATCGAGGAATAATATTGATTGTGTTGGGTCGTGAGGACCAGGATGGCCGAAGATCAAATCCTAAATGTGCCAGGGGTTGATCATCGAAGCCAGGGCAATTATGTTTTTCCGCCAGACCACACTCGTTGACCTCCGATCGAGCTACGAGCACGAGTAGGTAGGTGGCTAGGGGGGAGGGGCAGCTGGGTTGCCTTTTCAATCAATCTCCGGCCGCCCCCTAATTACTAGACCAACCTGGTGCGAGTTGTAAGGAGTCTTGGTCTCGAGTCGAGCTGGGGCGTCATTTCATTCTCGTAACGGGAGTGAGTGCACCGCAAGACCAGACAAGTGACTCCCTCGCCTCCCAGCGGCGGTCTTTAAAGTGAACTCATTTCCTAAGCTAAGAAAGACAAATCCTCTTATTCTACCATAATCCAAGTTGTAGCTCCATGAGTCCGCTCGGAACCAGTCGATTCCTGAGCCATTCGTTCTCCCCTCTCGGTTGGCGTTTGCCAGCCACTAGAGCAAGTAAGAGAACAATCAGTGAATGAACAAGAAGAACCCCAGATTTTGACCGGATTGTACACCTTTGTGTCTAGCTATGTATATGGATGTGCATAAAGAAGGGACGGGACATCTCTCTCCTTTGTTTTGGGGTAAATGCTGGGCTAATATATTTATCCGAAAGAGGTTGCCTTTCGGATTACTTTGCTGCTGTTATAAACGAAGACTTATATAGAGTGGAGTTACGGAAACAGCCGTCGGGAACGACCCATCCTTATATAATCCCAAGATCTACGACATCAATAACGAACAACATAGAAGTATGTAATTATTGGAGCTCTTGGTGAGGAGACCTTAGGATAAGTTGCTAAAACAAAGGGGAGGGGAGGATCGACCCGTTCAGTAGAATTCCGAAGAAAGACTGTTGGCAGCTGGTGGAGACATTTCTTTGGCCCCCTTCAAAAGGAAATGCGGGCTGGGTAAAGCTCGGTAGAGAGTTCGAGTCAATATCAAGGTGAATGGAGAGAATGTTCATAGTAAGTGGGAGTGGAAATTGCACAGCATACCCCTCAGTCTCCCTCGTTAGGTTGAATAAAGTTACTGCACATCACCTCGAAGAACCCTGGGAGTGTCCCTTTAAAGGATGGCAGTTTTGCGCGTTTCTTTATTTGATCTTCTGTAAGAGGATAAGGTAACTTAGTCTCTTGTCCTAATCTATCTTTTCCCTACGGTAAGTGCATTAGGGTGGGACTCTGGCACCGAAAACAAGGGGTTACACTTATGCAGAATAGTTAAAGATTAGCGATTCTGGACCAAAAAATGGTGGCTGTTAGGTTCAGCTCCAAGAGTTGGTTCTATCTAATGGTTGAGAATGTCTCATCGAAGTGAAGGGGTAACTGATCACCCAACCGGTGGCATTTGTCCTGCCTCACCGGGGCATCATTGCAAAATAGAAGTCTATAACTTATGATACATGAAACTGTTTTGCAAAACTGATTGGTTTAAAAGTGGTTTAGCAAAATCTAATAAAGTTATGTTTGTATTTTCGCAACATTTTCAAATGGTAACAGCCACGTTATCGCTGTTAAGCGCCGAAAAACTTACTGGCGATAATTTTGTAACATGGAAACACATGATCACGACGATCCTAATCATCGAGGATCTCATGTTCTCTCTTACGGAGGCTTGTCCTCCTATTCCAGCTCCAAATGGCACTCGAAATGTTCGGGAGGCATACGAGCGATCGACAAGGACGAATGAGAAGGCCCGAGCCTACATCTTAGCAAGTCTTTCTAAAGTCTTAGCCAAGAAACATGAGCCTATGGTCTCAGCGCGTGAGACCATGGAGTCTTTGCGGGGGATGTTTGTACAACCGTCTGAACAGCTTATGCATGAGACTCTTAAATACATATTCAACTCCAAAATGCAAGAAGGCACCTCTGTTCGTGAACATGTGCTAAACATGATGGTCCATTTTAATGTGGCGAAGTTGAATGGGTCTACCATCGATGAGGGCAGCCAGGTTAGCATAATCCTGCATTCTTTGCCGAAGAGCTTTCTGCACTTTGTTAGCAATGTAATTCTTAACAAAGTGAAATATAACCTTACAACTCTCCTCAACGAATTGCAGACATACCAATATTTACTGAAAAGTAAGGAGAGGTAGAAGGGTGAGGCAAATGTTGCTTCATCCTCTAGGATGTTCCATAGAGGTTCGACCACAGGAACGAAGTCTACACCTTCTGCTTCTAACTCTACAAAGGGGAAGAAGAAGAATGGTGGTAAGGGAAAAGGGAAGGCACCTACTAACCCACCGTCTGTAGCCCTAAGGAGGCGTCCACAAGTTGCTAAAGGAAAGTGTTTCCATTGCAACCAAGATGGATACTGGAAGAGGAACTGTCTTCGGTATATGAAAGAGAAGAAAGCAACCAAGGCTAAGGCCAAGGTCGATAAAGGTAAATGTGATTTACTTGTGCTTGAAACTTATTTAGTGGAGAATGATGATTCTACCTGGATAATTGATTCAGGCGCCACTAACCATGTTTGTTCTTCTTTTCAGGGGATTAGATCTTGGCGACAGCTGAAGACTGGTGAGATGACAATGCGAGTAGGCACCGAGCACGTCGTCTCAGCTGTGGCAGTGGGAGGACTTCAGTTAGCTTTACAGAATAGGTTTCTTATTTTAAATGATGTGTATATTGTTCCTGAACTAAAGAGGAACCTTATTTCTGTAAAGTGTTTATTGCAATATAAACATATTGTCTCTTTTGATGTGAATAAAGCATTTATTCATAAAGATTGTGTTTTTATTTGCACAGCAAATCTGGAATTGAATTTATATGTGCTAAGGCCGTTAGCCATTAATTCCCTCCATAATACTAAAATGTTCATAACTGTTGTAACTCAATCAAAACGTCGACGAATTTCTCCAAAGAAAAATGTCCAACTTTGGCATCTTCGTTTAGGGCACATCAATCTCAATAGGATTGAGAGACTGGTGAAGAATGGACTTCTAAGTGAGTTAAAAGAAAATTCTTTACCTGTGTGTGAATCTTGCCTTGAGGGTAAGATGATTAGACGACCTTTTACTGGAAAAGGTTCTAGAGCCAAAGAGCCTCTTGAGTTAGTACATTTTGACCTTTGTGGTCCTATGAATGTGCGAGCCCGAGATGGCTATGAGTATTTTATCAGTTTTGATGATGATTACTCTAGGTACGGGTATGTTTATCTTATGCAACGAAAATTTGAATCCTTTGAAAAATTTAAAGAGTTCAAGGCTGAAGTTGAAAACGCATTAAATAGACGGATTAAAACACTTCAATCGAATTGAGGTGGAGAGTTTTTGGACTCGGCATTCCAGAACTATTTGATAGAACATGGAATCGTTTCCCAACTCTCAGCGTCGGGTACACCTCAGCAGAATGGTGTAGCGGAGAGGAGAAATAGGACCTTGTTAGACATGGTTCGCTAGATGATGAGTTATACTTTCTTACCGAGCTCGTTTTGGGGTTTCACAGTGGAGACTGCGGTGTACATACTCAACTGTGTTCCCTCCAAGAGTATTGCAGGAACACCTCTAAAGTTATTGATGACATGCAGAAATGCATGTCATCTTAGGCCTTTTATTTAGAATTATGAGGGTTGTTAAGTAGAATATACGGCAATTATGTTAGGAATTCATAAGAAAATGAGCTTGCGACGTTCAGCATTGAGAATCTCGGCCAACCCATTATTATGCGTTATTATGCATTCAAATGTCTATTTTTGTAGCTAACGCAGGAAGTGGACGCAAACGTGGAAGCCGAACTACTGCAACCGTATGCGGAGAAACTCTCCATCGCAAAGGCGAATGCATTCGATCAATGCATGGGTGTTGCGGTAATCAGCCGCATGCGTCCATCGCATAGGAGTTGTGATCGTCAAGCAATTGCGGTCATTATGTAGAGTTGCGGTATTAAGCGAATGTGGTCACTGCACGATTGTGGCTACACGATAATGCATACTAGTGGGATCAACGCAAGGTTGGTGGAATGAATGCATCAACGCATGTCTCGGGAAATCAAAAGATGATGTTGATATTTCACCTACCATGTCGTTAGCAGCAAAGATTCAGAAAAGGACTAACGTGCCGCGTATGTCAGAATCAGAGCAGTCCATTAATGTTGTCAGCGATCAAGCCCTATATAGAAGTCGATGAGCAGAATTTCAGTTCATCCAATGTTTTCGCCTAAGGGCGGATCCTTGTGATCTAGAAAAAATGCGTGAAAAGATGCTGAGAGTCTGTCTCTTATACACATCTAGATGTGTATAAGAGACAGACTTTAACTTATCCAAGGTTTTCGCCTGAGGTTCCCTAAGGGCGGATCCTTGTGATCTAGAAAAATGCATGAGAAGAAAGCTTGAGAGTTCTTCATCTCCTTCCTCCATTCCGAGTGACGACTGGAGCTTTCGATCGAAGCTAGATCTCGAGAGAGTCAACTCCACTGCCCATTCGTTGCACCACCGGCAGCTTTGACATACATCTGCTGAAAGCAAGACATTGCTTCCAGCTGGTCATTTCATTTTCTCTTCTTTTCTTATATTGTATTGTATTACATTTTGGGATTAAGGAATTAATACATTATGTGTTTAATGCATTTATGTGTTTTCTTCGATTCCATCTCCATCTTTCTTTACTTAGCACCCTTAACTTTTATTGTATCACTTAATGAGATTGCTAGAGTATCGCTTACTTAGTCTTGTAGATTAGAGATATGAAAGCATGTAGCAAACCACCGAGAGGTGTGCGTTGCGTGAGTGTGTGAGAAAACCTTATTCTCTTAATTTGAAGCTGTAACAACACCTGTCTATAGGCGGACGCAACGCTTGTTTATGAGTAAAGTCAACAACAACTAGCTGCCTCAGAGGGTAAGTGGTTAGTCGTATTAAGCAATTTAATCTATTGTTCACTAGAGATAGGAATAATCTTGCGTCAGCCAAGTTCATGCGGTTACCTAGTCTTATAAGCGTATCATTCATCATTTAGGCATACTTGAGAGAGTAGTCTAAAACCCAAATCTAAGACTCAAGAAAGCGGATTGGAACGCATAAGCAAGAATGGGGAACTTAGAGATAAGCTCCCTTTGCTATTACACAGTGTATGCACCCTACAGATAGAATATTGCATGCATCGAGAAGTAGGATACGGTGGTATGCGGCCATCATGCTCATGCGGGGAAAGCACGTGAGTGGGTTATGGAGGTTTATACAGGCATAGGCTTCTCGACACTATCACATATACATCGTATGCGTCCTAGAATTAGGCTCGAGTGTGTGTAGCATGATCGCATAGCTTGCGATGGCTGAGGTTGCCTTTGCGGTCAAGCTTAGTGTTGCAATAAAGACATCTCCACATTTTATCTATTTTTCCATCCATTTACTTTCTGTCAATAGTTTTCGTGTCTCTACCTCTCATGCATATTCTCAATGCGTTATCTGTTAGTTAGGAGTAGGAGTAGTGTTAGCTTAACAACCCCTCCATCATTCTTTTATTCAATCGTCGCATGCACATTACCGCATACATCCAGCTACAAGTCCCTGAGTTCGACCTTGGATCACTCGAGAAACTTGCGTTCACGTTATACTTGGCGTGGATGCAAGAAAACTTGTGATAGGAACGCATGGTCATCGCATACATTTGTTAACGTAAAGTTCATTCCAACGCATGACCACCGACGCATGATAATTACGTATACCTTAAGACATTCATTGCATATAGCATTCACCTAATTTTAGTAATCAAGTCCTTGACGATTTGGTAATCTAAATTTCCATCATCAGTTGTGGAACGGGCGTAAAACTAGTTTATGTCACTTTTGCATTTGGGGTTGCCCTGCACATGTGCTTGAGGCTAATCCCAAGAAGTTGGAACCACGATCAAGGTTATGCCTTTTTGTAGGCTACCCTAAAGGTACACGAGGGGGTTATTTTTATGCTCCGATGGAAAATAAGGTGTTTATTTCAACAAATGCTACTTTCCTGGAGGAGGATCATATAATGAGCACAGTCTACGAAGCAAAGTCGTGTTGTGTGAGCTTTCCAATGAAACTACCGAAACTTCAACAAGAGTTGTTGAAGAGCCTGCTACATTAGCAAGAGTAATCAGATTGACTTTGTATCTGCATCACAGGGGGCAACTCTTCCACATTGTGGGCAAACTAATCGAACTCATCCTCTTCCCGAACAGGTCCTCTACGCTTAGGAGCTGGTGGAAGAACAATAGGTATATCGTGCATATAGTGTATCTCTTCCATATAGCTTTGGTTGTCACTACATATAGCAAGAACCTAGTTTGAATCATTCGCAACATCATGGAGTCTACTGTTGTTCGATCTCCATGAATTATAAAACAATTAGATAATATTTAAAATAAATTTAAATTAAAAATTATTAGATAATATTCATTCATTTACCAGATGACCCACAACTACTCCCGAACGAGTGACATGGCGCTTTGTGATATTATTATACCAATGAATGTAGTCTTGAGTGACATCCCTATCAAACTGTTCAATAGAAACCCCCACTGCAATAAACCTTGCACGATAGTGCCATCGCACTATCAAATGTGCAACTTTTTCGGACCAATCTCCAGTCCTTAAGTCAATATCATGCAGTAGGGGTTCAGTATTACAAGGCAATGGATATCCTGTTGAAAACTGGATTGTCTCATCACCCTGGCAGGAAGATGTCACTCACCAATGTGAAAAACATATGAGAGGACTCATCGTCCCCCATATGTTTTGATCATTCATACAGAAATTGGGCAAAGTGTGCATAATAATTTTGTTGGGCTCCCAAATAACCTGAAACACAAAATATTATATTGGTTTTACTTTTTTCCCCCAAAGTGACAATGATCTCTATTTTCTCTGTTATCCGGCAACAAAAACTATGAAAAAAACAAAATATTATTAGAGTATTAGAATTTTGTTAACGTAATCTTTTTTGTTCTTTGTTTCCTAAACAACAACAAAAACTATAAAAAGATATATAATAGTATGAGAATAGGAACAAAATTTATAGTTATTTAAAAAAATGAAATTTTGTATAGTAAAGGTACAAACCTCACAATTTAATAGACGAATGTGAGAGAAGAAGAAGATTTTTTTTATGAAGAAATGAAGAAGGCAGAAGAAAATTTGTAAGAGTTTTAATTAGGTTCGAAGAAGAAGGCGAAATGATTTTAAGAAATGAAGAAACGATGAAATGAAAAAACGATGAAATGAAGAAGGCAGAAGCTGTGAGAAATGAAAGAAGAGGAGGATGGGGTTAAAAGGTTGAAGGTTGAGTTTTCAAAACTAGACCCATGGGATTAAACTCGACAGAGGGGTGTTGGGAAAATTAAATTGATGGGACGAGACGGCTGACACGGCTGCAGAGATTCCCAGTGCAGCTTTATGGAGGTCAACCCTCGACCTCTTCTTTAATTTTTGTACATCGAACGTTCAACTCTCGATATCTTCTTTAGGTCAAGTGCTGAACCCTTGACACAATATTTTACAAAACCTCCCCGTCCTTGAAAACTCCAAAACAACCCTAAATCTCTAAATACTTTCAAAATAACAATATTTCCCTAAATATTTTTCTTAACCACAATATTTAAAAAAAAAAAAAAAAAAAAAAAAAAAAAAAAAAAAAAAACCTCCTTTTCTATATACACTACAATCTCTTAATTTCTGATTTAACTACTTGTAGTTCATCAGGTTTTAAGTAAGTTGATGAAGTTTTTTTTCGTTTCTAAAAAAAGAATATAATTTGACCTAAATTTAACTTGAAAAGTGATAAAAGTTTTTTCTAAAGAAAATTTTAAAAAGTTAAAAAGAGAAAAAAAAAAGATTATAAAGATTCTCTTCCCAAAAATAATTATAAAAGTGGGGTAGATAAAACAAAAACAAAAATAAAATAAAAATAAAAATAAAAAGAAGATGAAATGACCCATTACACAAATTGGATTAGTAATGATATGGAAGAAATTTCACAATTTAAATTTATTAACAATGCCTAAAAGTTTGTTGCATAATGATTGTATCCTTTTATAATGTGGATGACATTAAAAGTTCAAGATACAGAATCTCTATGTATAAAAGATATTCAAACTGAAAAGAAATTTTATATGGTTAACCATCTCACATTTGCTGTCTAATTCTTATTTACATGTACTAAAAAAATTTATATATACAACTCTCAAATTTTCATAAATAATTCCATCATTAAGCACAAAAGAATAAAACTACAAGATTATTTGAATTAATAATAATAATAACAACAACAATAACAATAATGTTATTAAGATGAGAATATCAGCATATTACATATAATAAAAATCTAAAAGAATAGCAATATACAATCTTGTCTCCTAAAATGTATATTTTATCTCATATTAACATGCCAATAAATGTTCTCTACTATATTTTTTAATAAATTTGAACAATTCCATAATCTAAAATGGATGCATTACAACAGTTTAGGTTGTTTAATATTTATGTGAATTTTGATTTTTGGTTTTTTTGGAGTTAAGTTTATGAATGTTACCTCTACTTTAAATTATTTAGAACTTTGATAGAAAACAAAAATAAATTTTGAAAACAAAAAATCAAACCGTTGATTTATTATCAAGTACGATCTTAGAATTTTTGGTTTCAAATTAAGGATTCTTAAACCTTCATGTCTCAACACACAAACACAAGTTTTCGAGCCTATATACACTATGAACTTTGTAATCGAACCTACACTTGAAACATAGTTTTCCAAATCATTCACCTTCTCCCGATTTAACTTTTGAACACCCTCAAAAGTTTAAGATCCCAAACTTGAACGAATCTAAGCAAAGCTCCATCGTACTTAAACCTACCAATGGTGAGAATATGGAAGACAAAGTAGTGCCCTAAAAACTACTTGAAATAATACACATAACATAACTCTAATTAATTACAAATAATTATACCTTAATTATTTTCTCAAAAAGAACCCAGATAATTAAACAAACAAACAAACATAACACACACTGATCATAAAGTTATAAACAAACAATACAAATTTTAATTTTTTTTAAATAAAAAACCCAAATTCTTAGGCCTTCCCTTCAATTCTTGCACTTGTAAGTCCAACGCAAGCATCCACAAAATCCCCATCAATGAAATCCGTCGACAAAACCTGCAACTTATCGGCGACGCCCTTTGTAAAGCTTTGATGAATAAACAACCGAGCAAATTTATGAATCCTCCTCGTCACCGGTTTCACACACAAAATCGGGTTATCGGCCTTCGGTGTCACTGTATTCTCCACTCTGTAAAAGTATTTCCTCTTTGTCACCGGCGGCTGCTCCGACAAGAATTTCAAATTACTCTCAAACTTCGTCGACGGCAGATCCGTATCGATCCAATTATCCTTCAAATACCCACCACTCCACAACGGCTCGCCGGCCTTCGGCGCCGGCGATTTTCTCGGCTTCCAAATACAAATCACCCTTTTCGGCAACAATTCCGCAATCGTCTTCTCAAACACCCGATCATCGTTGTGAATCAAAAACTCGCCGATCTGTTCGACAATATACTTATCGAAATCGGGTGGATCATCGTGGCCGAACTCTGTTCGGATCTCGAGGATTACGATTTCTGATTGCGTTTCGGCGAGGAATTTCTTTAAATCGGCGAAAACGACGTCGACGCTGTACGTTGAGAGGATTCCATGGCAGACTAAACGATTTTCTTGAATACGAATGTCGAGGAGGCGCGTGCCCAACACGAGCTGCTCGTAAATGGAGAGTGATTGACACTGGGCGAAAGGGCGCGTGATGAAGGGAATTCCGATGACGTTTGTGGCGGAATCGTGAGTCCCTGGCCATATGATTTGGTTTATGCGTGTTCTTTCTGAGCCGAGATTTGACATCCAGTTTTTTCTGTCCGGTGGCCGGTAATCGGAGCCCGGAAAATCCTCGCCGGAGTTCTGCTGGAGCTCCGCCAGAGCTTTCTTCTCCGTGTGAATGGATTTCCGGCGTTCGACTTGTTTCGATACCTGAGAACCCATTTTTCAGAAACACCGATGAATCTTTGTTCTTCGAAACAGAGATTGGTTTTTTGATCTTTAAGACAACGTATTTTGGTTAAGGGAGGTATTATATTTTCGCTTTTTTAATGATTAATTTGTTTCGTTTTCAAAGTTTGGTTAAGCTGTTATTGGATTTTTTTTTTCTTTTAAATTTATTTGTTTTAAATATTTTTTAAAGAGAATGAGACGGGACGTGGTGGTGGTTTAATCTCATACGTAAAAAATGCTTTAAAATAAATTAAAATATCATTCCGATCAGCATAGTTAAATTTTTTTTAACCATACCGTATGTATTTATTTAATTTCTCCAAGTTAAATTTTATCCAAATTATTTTTGAAAAATAATTTTTATACAAGAAAATATAAAAGATTAATATGTTTTCAAATTTTATAGTGAAAATACTAATAGATAATGAAAAGTTTTTGAAATTTCATATTTATTTAAAATATATGAACTAAGATTGGACATTTAAGAGGTACAATAACTCAAATTAAACAAACCTTAAAATATAATAACTAAAATGATACTTTATCCTAAAAATATTAAGTGCCCTCGACCTCTACCCATCTTAAAGCAGTTCACTCAATTGTTCAACCAAATTTATTTGCAAACTCTAAATTTCAATTAAAATATTTTAAAGCTTTTTTTTTTCTTTTGTTATGTGAATAGTATAGACTGCATAAAGATTGGTGTAGATTAAATTGCGTCCTACTATTGTCATATGCATAAAATATTCTTAATAAAATTTAGTTGCATCATGAATTGCACCAATCTACCTGTAGTTATTCAACTATTCAACCGCAGTTTGTTACATTGCAAATTCTAGTTTTTTTTCTATAAATATTCTCAATTTTTTCTGATGTGTATCAAGAATGAACGACAAAAAGATAAATATAGACTCAGATGTAATAAAATATTTTATGTTATATATATATATATATATTATATATATATGAAACCTGCTCATAATTGGTACATTTGTATTGTTGGTGGGGACGGCCTTTGTTGTATTATTACTATTATTGGTGGAGAGTCAATGTCGATGGTTGGACCACTTGTTTAGCTGTCATTTATATTTATTTTCTTTTCATTTTTGTTAGATTTTTCCTTTTTTATTTTTGTACAAAGCCATTTAATTTTGGCTACATTTTCACCAAAGCTAAGTCGTCTTCGTTGAGATTATCATATAGCTTGGACTTTTCTCTAGAAGACACATCATAAACAGACAAAATCAAAATAACTTTTACAATAAATGTGATTTGGTTCGATTTAAAATAATCATAAAACCAAAAAAATTAGGTTTGATTGGGTAGAGGTTTCAAAAACTAAACCTTATATCAAATCATATGTAGAAAATTTTTAGTACCACAATAGTCCTCTATTTATTACTCGTCACATAATAAGCTTTTAGGAATTATGTGGGATTTGCACAATAAATATTTAATAAATTAATAAATTATTTAATTACGTGTTAAATAATAAAAGTTTCCAAACTATGTGTGTGAGGAAACATGGACGGTTAACATATGTTTAGAATATAGATAAAAATAGGTCATTTGAATTTTCAATTTTGAAAAAGGGTCCATTTTTAAAACATTATTTTTTGGACTCCTTGTTAGATAAAAAGTCACAAATGCCCCTATTAGGGTGCAATCTTTAAACTTCTACTTTTTTTTTCATCTTTACCTCTACTCAAAATTTTCTTCTTCGCTCTCATTCTCTCAATCCATGAGGTTGCAAGTTTTTTTGGTGAGTTTTTATTATTCAACCAATTTTAGTAGATTTTGGGTTTTTAAATATCTATATCTATATTATCTAAAAAAGACTATGGAGGAGAAAAAGAAACTTTTGATTTCCATTTTAGTTGATGATTATAGAGTCACATAATAACTTCACATCAAAATCATTAAATGAAAAAATTTATCCCATACTTTCGTACATTCATGTTAAAGAGAAGGAATTTCTTTTTTTTTTTTTTTTATAACAAAAATCCCATTTTGTCCTCAGAATCTCAAATTCACGTTCAAAGAACCGAATTAGTTATTAAAAAAACCATATTTTATCTATAAAATCTCAAATTCACAATATAAAAGAAAAATATTTTAAAAAATCACATCTTATCTATAAAATCTTAAATTCACATTAAAATAAGGAAAAACAATTATAATTTCAAATTATATTTTATTGATTTGAAATCAAAATTTTCTCCATAAAAAACTAAATTCAACCTCTTATTATCTAGATGATTCTGCCAGTTATTATAAGCCTTTTATTTAGAATTATGAGGGCTAACAAGTAGAAAATACGGTGATAATACTTAGAATTTGTGAAAAATTGAGTTTTGCGTTGATCAGCACCTAAATCCTCACTAATCCCAATATTATGCGTTATTCCGTGTCAAAGTGTCTATTTATGTAACTATCGCAAGAATCAAACGCATGCGCTGGAAATAGGCAATCACAAAAGCAAACGCATGCGCTGAAGCCAGGCAACCGCAAAGACAATTGTATTTGGTGAAGCCGAGCTATCGCGTAGACAAACGCATGCGGTGATCGCATATATTCATTGCAGGGGTGTTACAGGTATCCATCGCATAGATGTTGCGGCTATCGATCGAATGCGTTCATCGCTTGGAGATTACGGCCACGGAGTGATAACCATAATAGAAAGGTGATCGCAAGATGGTTGGAATGCATTGATACTTCAGTTGAATTAAGCTCGAACACATACTTTGGGAGTATCAACAAGATAAGATGATGTGACATTGCCCATACCGCGACAAAGACAGCAGTAAAACATAACGCAATCATGACTGCTGTCGGCGTTTAAACTCTATAAATAGCCCCTTGGACCTTCATTTCAAGGCATCCGAGCTTCTACCTTAAGGCAGATGCTTGCAGTCACAGATGAGAGCATGAGCGAAATTTTCTTTGAGGATTCTTCACCTCCACAATCTATTCCGAGTGACGACCGGAGCTTTTGCCAGAGTTAGAGCTCGAGAGAGACGTATCCACCATCCATCCATGGCACCATTAGCGTCCCTGACGCATAGCCTTACATTTTCTTTCTAATCTCTGTATTGTATTACATTTTGGGCTTAAGATATTTACATTTTGTAATCAATGTATCTCTAAATCCCTTCAACACCATGTTTTTCATCATCTTTATCTTTATCACCATTTACTTTCATCGTTTATTTATCAAAGGTGATCACATACTCAATCGTGTAGCCTAGAGATAGGACGCATGTAGCAACCCACCAAGAGGTGTGTGTTATGCAAGTATAGTGAGTTCATCTTCGTTGCTTGGTGAGAGGCAACGCTTGTCGATAGGTTTTGCAATGTTTGTCTATAAGTTAATTAGCCGCATCTAACTTCTTGAGAAGGTAAGAGGTGGAATGCACTAAAGTAAAGTATGCATTGTTCCTAGAGATAGGCACAGTCTTATGCTCGACGCAACCATGCACTATAGAGATATAGTCATGCGGCTGACCACCGAGAGGTGTGCGATGCATTAGTGTAACGAGCTGGGATTACTCGAGCGATTTAAGATAATAAATATTAATATGCGTTAACAGTTGTTGCATATCTACCTATTCTCATCGCAAGTCTTCCATTACTCAATCTGTTTAGTTAGGAGTAGGAGTAGTATGTAATTCATTAACTTCTTCTTTTTACTTTTATTCATCGCCTCAAACGCATTGCTTCACAAGCATTATTGAGTTACAAGTCCCTGTGTTCGACCTCGGATCACCTGAGAAACTTGCGTTCTCGTTATACTTGGTGAGAAGGCAAAAAAACTTGTGATAAGGACGCACGGTCATTGCATACTAGATTAACGCATACTTTCCATTCCAACGCATGACCTCCGATGCATGGGTACAAACGCATAGCATAAGACATGCAACATACATAAATTTCGTTACCAAATTTTCATTAACAAGTTTTTGGCATCGTTGCCAAGGACTTAGCAGCTAATAGTTTGTTAAGTTTTGTGTTTTCGCAGGCATCTCTTTTAGTCTTGGGCGTATTGAGCTTGTACGACCAAGTTGCAAACAATATTTGAAGTGTAAGCGATGCACCGAAAGTCAATGTTTACCCTGAAATAGAAAGGTTATCTGTCGCATGAGCTGGAAGTAGTCTTAAGTGCATGTCAGCCAACATGCGTCCAACAATTGTTGTAAGCTCCAATGGTCAGGACAACGAGTTCCTTGACCTAAGCAGTTTTGAGATCAATCTCTTGCATGGAATACTCCTTGCGATGGTTTCATTCCAATTTCTCCAGGGACGTCTTCTACTCTATCTTTACTTTGCTTTCCTAGTTAACTTTGAGTTTATTATTTGAATATTGTCATTTTGGATTTACGGCTGCTTTCTTGGATGAATGTGCACTAGCCCTTCGTAGGTCTATTAATAATTTCACTCAGTGCGATGGTTTGGAAGAAGAATCTTCTCCATCATTCAATGCATGCCTATTTCCCTGCATGAATCCTAAGTATTGACGAAATTGATATTCTGCTCATAGGTCCTTTCTTGTTATCTTTTATGCATTATCCCCCTGAAATTCTTCTTTGCCTGCTTGCTTTCTTATGCATTGATAAACCAGCATCCATGATACTTATAATTATAACTCACTACATCCTCTAACTAAAAGTTGCATAGCTCACCCCACTTTAGTAGTCTCTTCAAAATTTGACAGTTTTAAGTTTTATTATGTGTAAACCTCTGCTCAAACATTTGTTACCGCATTCTTGTTGATTTTGTCTTTAGCTTTACGGCAAGAGCGCTGCCAATCTCTAAGTTTGGGGGTGGCAACGGTTCCAAGGGAATGCGTTCACTACAGTGCGATCCTTCAATGCAAAAAAAAAAAAAAAAAAATTGAGAATAAAAACTCCATTACCAGCGCAATGAGGAAACCTATGCTGATAAGAGTTAAGTTGTGAAAGGCACTTACCCGTAGTTGGATGTCCACATGATACCCGTGGGGGCAAGCCAAAACGAAAGTAAGATGCCAGGATCAATGCATAAGCGAAACTCCTTTGTTTGGCGCAAGCCAAATTAAGCCAAGACAAGAGTTGGGTTGTCGTTGTGTCGTTCGCGTGCAGATTCGGAATTTGCGGGTTGTTGTCGTGTCATTCATGTGTAGATTCGGCGTTTTCATGCAGATCCGACTGTGTAGATCGTGTCTCACACGCAGATTCGACGTTCCCGTGCAGATTCTGTCGTGCAGATCGCGTTTCACGTGCAGATCCGACATTTATGTGCAGATTCGGCCGTGAAAATCGCGTGCAGATCCTACCTTCGCAGGTTCTTCTTTCTCATGAAAACATCATTCCACTTCCTCTGGAACCAGATGCCACTGATCGGAGTTCGACGACAGCCGCACCAGTAATCGGACACCACGCCGCCATCGAGAGCACAATGGATGCCTAACTTTGGGTTCACGTTACCATGGGTTTTTGCTCGAGTTTAATGTGTGTTCTGGGTGTAGGTAGTCAGTCGCATCTCCTCATTCGCTGCCATTTCGTGAGGTCGCCACTGCTGGATCATCAACTATGCCAGCTAGTGAGTTGTAAGGTAATCAATGAGTTATTTTAGATGCTTGTTCAGGTGATTTTAATTTCATGTTATGGGTCGGCCTCAGGTGATCCATTTTTGTAATGTTTCAAGGTTAGGATCAGAGGTTTCAACCAATTTTCGACAACTGTCCAACAATTAATAGTCGTGTGGGAGAAGTTTCAGTATGGGAAAAAATGGTTTTGTCTTCTAAGCGTTGTGTGTTTCTTGGGATGTTGTGTCTCTTATCTGCTTATGTGTTCGTGCTTAGGTGTGGGCTATTTTGGTGAAGTTGAAGATCAGAATTAAAACTAGGGGCCAAAAGTTTCCAACTGTACTGAGGCGGGCGTTCTTATTGATTTGGAACTACGTCTGAGGTTGGAGATGGCTGGTTGGGTTCTAAAATAAAAATCTTGCATTTAAATAATATAGTTCAAAATGGTATTCTAGCTAACTTTATAGGTTAGAACTGAAATATAAAGTTAAAGAAAAAGAAGAAAACAAAGAGGAGCTCTCCACCTTTTGTATTAAACACCCTTACATTGTAGTAATAGGCAATAGATGTGGAATTTCAATGCAATGACAAAAACATTATAGTATTTCTTAAGAAAGAATTACTATGAACATTAAAAACATTCCACCTGTTGGGGTTAATGCCCTAAAGTCTTGTATTCTATAGTTTGTAAACAGTATATACGAACACCTGTGATTGTTAATATATGATATTTACTTCACATCTTGTTATTTTGCTCGATTATTTGTTTTATTTGCTTTACCACAAACCAATAAACATAAAATCCCTGGTTATCTGTATGTGACTCAAGCATGTATGTGGTGACATACAAGTGAATCGTGTCTTGGGTGATAACCAAAATGATCTGTAGTATATAAATAAAGGAGGGAAACCTTATCCTGGTAACGCTACGGACGTGGCCCACTTTGTGGAATGGTCACAAGTGTTGTGACTTGTCACAGATGGTCTGATCCTGATCATTCGTATTGGGGACATGCAAGCGGGGCGTTCCTATACAAAGAGTGAGTTTGTTATGAGCTTAAGATAGACACACGTGTTAATGTTCTCGTTATATAACACTGGTTCATAATAGAGACTTCGTTTCACTAGGGTTGCCATAGGTAACATGACCTCAATCCTGAGTGTGTTGGGAAACTCTTGCCATTGAGGGCGTTCCTTTGATTTTTATAGATGCGAAGTGGCCAAGTCACTGATTCAACCTACCTTTGGGGCATACATCTGATTTAGGAGTTGGAAACTCAGCTACAAAAAATGGAATTCACTCCTTCCTGGGGCAGGGGTAAGTAGATAGATGGCTCCCTTAAGGGCTGATTCCGGGGCTTGAACGATGTGGCCCATACACCTTCTCTTGGCCGAGAGGGTTTCACACATAGTTGGACTATGTTGTATTGTTCATTAGAGGAATCAGTGGTACTTAAGGAGTGAGATGTAACTATAGGGGCAAAACGTAAATTGGCCAGCTGTACTTACAAGCATCTGTAAAGGGTCATCGTACTCATGATTGTTTATATCCGAGGGACACAGAAACTATATTTGTGGAATAAAGAGTTCAACTGTTGGTCTTTAGTGGAATCACTGACACTTAACAGATGGTGGATCTCGTGGCTAAAGTTTAGTTAGCTATTTCACGTACCGTTAGAGCTTCGAGCCACAGGTCCATTATGTCCCCTGGGTAGCTTGGATAAAAATCGAGAACCAGTATTTAGGTTAATTTGAAATGTTCAAATTGACAAGAGAAAGTTCGATATATATGATATAATTGGACTGGTTAAATTGTATATGATATAATTAACAAATGTTATGAGATACATTATTTTGGAGAAATAAGATATAAATATGATTTATATCAAGTAGAGAGAAAATACTATAGTAAATATGTGATATCAAACTATAAGATATAAATATAATATGATTATATTAATTAATTAATTATATGATAATTAACTAATTGTCCACGTTCGGATATGGAAGTGGGCTCGATGGTTATTGGTAACCGGCGGGTTAAATAAATGAAAGTCGTTTTCATTCTTCACAATCGAGGATTCATAGTCGGTCGATCGCCCCAAAAGAATCGTCGTGAAGCGCGCGTTGTGAATCAAACAATCGCTTGATAGCCTATGCGATAGCGTTCTCCGCCTAGTCGATTGTTCATCTTGTGCTAAACGATCGCACACTGTCGCCTAGACGATCAGATATCTTCTCTAAATGATCGTATAGTGTGCCGATTTAGCTAAACGATCGTATATCTTTTCCTAAATGATCGTTCACCAAATTCTACACGATCGTGTAGCTCTTTTAGATGATAAGCACTTCTGCTATACGATAGCATCGTTTTCTCTCCCACTTGCTTAGCGCCTACACGATTCGTTTGTCCTCCATCCTCTACCAAATTCACCAAAGCCCACCTTTTGGGTTTTTATTCCGAGAATACCCGGGATTCATTAGTAGTGGTGTCGTCTCCATTGCAGCGTTCATGTTCGTGTTCGCATTGATCGTGCTGTTGCAGTCGATGTTCTTGCCAGGCGTTAGTAGATCACTGGAGGGTTTCCGCTGCATTGGAGTTTTGAAGTTTGAAGATAGTCTTCAACTGGTGTCGTCTCCGTTGCAGCATTCATGTTCGTATTCTGAGCATGCTGTTGTTGAATTTAATATGCATAACTGTTAGTTTATAATGTATATAGTTTATATTCCGGTCACTGTGAAATCGGAGCGATGTAAGCCCGCTCATGGAACTTTCGTTTTGAGATCCTTCATCACCGTCCTAATATAGTACTTCATCAGCTTTGATAGTGTCACGGCTCTTTCTATTCATCCTAATTTTACCCGCTTTGAACTTCTTATATCGCAATATATTTACAATAAGATAATTCAACTCCATCTCGTATATTCTTTTCATTATTGTTCTTCAGCTGATGAAGCAAAAACACAAAGTGGAGAGGGAAAGTAACATTGGCGAGGAAGTTGGGTGGTAAAAAAATGTAGAAGTCACAAAAGTGAATCCAAAACTTGCAGCAGTGAACAAGAAATTCGGGATGATTCATGGGTTGTCATCTTTTGTTGATATCCTGGCATTTGGTAGTCTTGCAATGCACTCCTTGTATTTGGCAGCTAAAATTAATCTGTTACTAAAAAATTGTCCTTCCCCTTTTAAGTGTATGTCTGTAATTTTTCATCCATGGTGAATTTTGCTTATTTCAAATATTTGGAATTTGAAAGTGTTTTAAATTTAAGTTGGTTCTTAATTAGATGTTTGAGTTGAAAACTTATAATAGGTCTTTGTTTAGTTTACTTGAGTTGTCATTGAATACAGTTGGTTAGTTTTTAACAAATTTTGTTGGATTTGTTTTATGAAGTGTTGAATATTCGTTTTTTTTTTTTTTATAGAATTTTGGTAGTTCTGTTGAGAAGAGGTGGTGGAATATTATTAGGAGTGTGTTTCTTTTAATAGGTTGGTAATTTTTTGGTTTTGTTGTGGTAGTATTGTTATGTTGCCGAAAATTTTCAAAATATAAGAGTAATAGTTTTTTGGTTTTGTTGTGGTAGTATTGTTATGTAATATTGTTATTGTGGCACTTTTAAAACGCTTAGGTAAGTAGAATTTTACCTATTGGGGTCTGTTTTCTTGCGTGCTAACTTGATCCTTGATTTACTTATTTATTCAAATTGTTGTTTTTTACTTATTTGTTCAAATTTTTGTTTTATCTACTTCGTAGGTGGGAGAATAGTCCCAAGCTCTAGAAACTGATATCTGAAAACTTAAGAAGACATCGTTGAACACTATTCATTTATCTTTAGCTTACTTTTAATCAGTTTAACTATTTTTTAATTCATTTATTTTGAATGCTATTTTTGTGTGCAACTTAGCATGTATACTCTACTTGTTCAATGTAGAATATATATGTATACTTCATAGTTGATAAGTGGGAATTTGCTATCTAAATCATATGAAGTTGATTTGGATAAAAATATATTTTATCTTGGTTTTGGAGTTAAATTATTATTCAATTCCTCTTTTGTGACTTAGTGGGAATTTGTGAAAGCAATTAAGATTTTATTTTGTGCATGTACAAGTAAAAGAGAAATATTACTTATTTGAACGTGCTTAGGCAAAATAATAATAACAATATATATATGTGCTTATGACAAAACGATGACAGACATTTAATATCGGACAATTATTAGTAGAAAGTAGGTTTTAAAATCGACATTAAAGATGGTGTACAATGTTGGTTTTAAACATTGAAAATAATTGGTACTGAAATTTTGGTCAATTATAATGTCAGTTTAAAACCGACATTAAAAACAACCGACATTAAAGACCTTTTATAACATGACCTTCAATGTTAGTTGTCAACCAACACTAAAGTCTTTCAATGTCAGCTTTAAACCGACATTAAAGCTTTTTAGTGTCAGTTTTAAACCGATATTAAAATCCAAAATTCTTATAGTGAGAGGTCTCACGTTTATCTTGTATGATATCATAATCCATGAAATTCAAATAAACATTTAGAAGAAGAAGAAGAAGAAGGACAAAAAGGAAAATATATGAGCTACTATTCTCTTGCTTTTCAATCTCTATACTTAAAAAGAAGGAAAAAGGGGGGGAAAAGAAAAAGAAAAATTATACTAGGTTTTGGCATTTTCGTCACTCAATTTTCAAACTCAATATTTTAACTCTTGATGTTTAGTTTGGTAACATTTTGGTCTATGATGACGGGAAATCAGATGTCAATTACTCGAAAACTAAAATCTCTTAGACGCAATATACAATGCATGTTCTTAAGGTATGCGTTGATAGTCATGCATTGATGGTCATGCGTTGGAATGACTATGCGTTAACAAATGTATGCGATGACCATGCGTCCTGTCACAAGTTTTCTTGCGTTCACGCCAAGTATAACACGAACTCAAGTTTCTTAGGTGATCCGAGGTCGAACTCAGGGACTTGTAGCTGAGTGAATGTGACGATTGTGCATGCGACGGTTGAATAAAAGAATGAATGGGAAGTTGCTATGCTAACACTGCTTCTACTCCTAAGTAACAAACAATGCATTGAGAGTACGAATGAGAGGTAGAGACACAAAAATTCTTGACATGAAACAAGTGAATGGAAGAATAGATAAAATGCGGAGATGTCTTCATTGCTATACTTAAGAGTGACCGTAAGGGCAACCCTAGTCAACGCAAGCCATGCGATCATGCCACACACATTTGAGCCTAACTCTAGGACGTATGCGGTGGATATGTGAAAGTGCCAAGAAGCCTATGCCAACCTAAACCCCTATAACCCGCTCACGTGCTTTCGCCGCATGAGCGTGATGGCCACATATCACCACCATATCCTACTTCCTGGATGCATGCAATATCCTATCTGTAGGGTGCATACGCTGTTGTGATAGAAACAGAGCTTATTCCTAAGTTCCCATTCTTGCTTATGCAAACCTAATCTAGCCTTTCCGAGCATCGATTCTAATCTAGCTCTCTCGAGTCAGGTTCTTTCTTTAGACTCTCTCCCGAGTAGCTCTAAAGGTGCAATGGACGCATATACAAGACAAGGTAACCGCATGAACTTGGCTAATGTAGATTATTCCTATTCCTAGTGAATACTTGCTTACATTGCTTAATGCGACCAACCACTTACCCTCCCGGACAGTTAGTTGTTGTTGACTCTACTCATGGACAAGCGTGCTATAGCTTCACACTAATCAAATAAGGTTTTTCTCACACACTCACACAACTCACACCTTCCGGTGGTTTGTTACATGCTTAATATCCCTAATCCACATGACTAAGTATGTGATACTCTAGAAAATCTCACTAAGTGATGCAATGAAGTTAAAGATGCTAAGTGAACGAGATGGAGATGGAGTCGAAGGAAACACAGAAATGCATTGAACACAAAATGTATTAATTCCTTAATCACAAAATGTATACAATACAATATAGAAAAGAAGAAAAATGAAATGACTGGCTGGAAGCAAAGACTTGCTTCCAGCGGATGTGCGTCAAGGCTGCGGTGGTGCCATGGATGGGCGATGGAGCTGACTCCCCCGAGATCTAGCTCCGGTCGAAGGTTCCAGTCGTCTCTCGGAAATGGGTGAAGGAGGTGAAGAACTCTCAAGCTTCTTCTCACGCATTTGTCTGGATCACAAGGATCCGCCCTAAGCGAACCTCAGGCGAAAATCTTGGATTCAACCTTGGGCGAAAACCCTGGATGGGTTGAAATTTTGCTCATCAGCTTCTTTATATAGAGCCTGGATCACCGATAGCATTAATGGACTGCTTTGAATTCTGACATTCGGTGCGTTTAGTCCTTTCTGAACCTCTGCTGCCAACGGCGTGGTAGGTGAGATGTCAACATCATCTTTTGATTTTTCCAAGGTAGATGCATTGATGCGTTCATTCCACCAACCTTGCGTTGATCCCATTAGTATGCGTTACGTGCAGCTGCAATCGTATAGTGACCACATTCGCTTAATAACGCAACTCTACACGATGACCGCAATCACTTGACGAGTGCACTCCCATGCGATGGACGCATACGGCTGATTATCACAATGTCCATGCGTTGATTGAACGTGTTCGCCTTTGCGATGGAGAGTTTCTTCGCATGCGGTCGTCTATGCAGTAGTCCGGTTTCCGCGTTTGTGTCCACTTCTTGCATTAGCTACAAAAATAGACCATTGAACGCATAATAATGGGTTAGCTGAGATTCTTAATGTTGAACGCCGCAAGCTCAATTTCTCGTGAATTCCTAATATAATTTCCGCATATTCTGCTTAACAGCCCTCATAATTCTAAATAAAATGCCTAAGATGACATGCATTTCTGATTTTTATGTCCTTTTTTTTAGAGAGAACTTCTAATTTTTACCATTATATTGGTTAAAATGAATTTTCGTTGTAAAACTTTCGATTTTATTTCGAATGCTTGAATCATTTAGTTATTTTAATTGTTATACATTTATGCTATATCCTTTGTGCAAAATTATATATATTGTTTTCCTTCATTTTTTTATAAACTATTGGTTATACATTTATGCATGTCATGTATTTTTTTTTCAGAGAAAGTTTCTAATTTTGTCAATACCAATTTTGTCGTAAAACTTTCAATTTTATTTTTAATGTTTGATTCATTTAGCTATATTCATATTTGTGATCATTTAATAGTTATATTCTAAAAGATACTTGTTTCTTAAAAAAAGAATTAAAAAAAATTAAAAAGCTAGGTTAATCACCCAAACAACAAGATTAAAAAAAATAAAACTAAAACATTAATTGAAACAACCAATCAAATTCTTTCTTTATAAAATGAAATTAGAAGATTTTTTATTTTTATAAAAATGGGAGAGATTTTGGCTACACACGAATCAAAAGATTTTTTTATTTTTATTTATTTTGGTTACAATGAAGAGGCTAATAAAGATTAGCTTAATTTCAAGAGGCTACGTGTAAAAGAACACACACAATATTCCATCCAATCATTCATAAACATAGCCATCAAAGTGGTTGAGTTGGTTGGCTTTTTGTGACATGAATTTACAAATATATATACATATTATATACTATTTATGTGCGGATCAAACATCAAATCCCATTTTATCTAAACAATTAAAAGAAAAAAAAAAACAAATGGTATTTCTCTCTTTATATATCTTTCAAGTCCAATAAAACAAAATGACAGAAATGGATAGATGTTGAAGTAATTATGGATATGGTAAAAAAAAATATTGCCATTTGTGTCTCAATTATACCCAATTAACTTTTGTTTTTTGTGCCATAGATGAGGTTTTTTTTTTTTTTTTTTTAGTTCAAACTATCACAGAAGTGACGACCAAATCACTTTCAAGCAAGGGAATGGATCAAGGATTATTTAGCTAACTAATTTTGATATTTGATGGAGATGTTTTAGGGGTATTTATAAAGATATATCTTTAATTTATAATAACCCTTTGAAAAAGTTACAATTCTATATCGTATTAGTTGATGATTTAAGAGAAAAAAATTATTTATGAGACCAGGAGAGACTTTGAAAGTAAAAGAAAAGATTATAGAATGAGAGAGAACATTTGTCTCTGTCAAAATTAACCTAAGTGTTAATTGTGCATGAATTGAAAATCAGTTAAGGTCGTTTCATAATAAACTCATGCATGGCTAAAATCTACAAATAGAAGAGATCAAAATGTAGTTAGGAATATATTTAGCTGAGATCTTCATCCTGTAAAATTCCTCTTAAATTACTCAATAAAAGTTCTTTTCTCTTCATAGTGGATGTAGGCATATTATAAGCCGAACCACCCTAAACTTTCTGTATTGATATTCTCTCTTCCTTTCTCTCAATTGCTTGTTGAAATCTTCTAGTCTAATTTCATCATTTACCTCGGTTTATCAAAGAATCAAGTAGAAGATTGATAATCAGAAAAATAAACAAACTAAAAGAAGTAAAATAGTAGAAAGAAGGAAGAAGAAGAAGAAGTACAGAACGAGGAAGAAAGCTTGAAGAAATTTCTTCTTCATTTCACCTGGTTTTGTTGCATGTGAAGGGAAAGGACGGAGCACCACGCGTACAACTGGGTTGTTTTCATCTCTGCCCTACATGTGTATCGCAACAAATTGGTATCAAAGCCTGTAAAATTCAAGAAAGGTACAAGAATTCCTCCAAGAAACACTTTCTTAATTAAAGAATGGTTGTGGCATGCTATGATATTGAAAAGTTCGACGGGAAAAGAGATTTTGCCCAATGGAAAACAAAGGTAAAGGCTCTTGGCCAACAGAAGGCTTTGAAGGCCATCACAGACCAACCAAACTCCCCACATCAGTAACCAAAGAGGAAATGGCAGAAGTGGAGAGTGCAGCCTACGGTACAATTGTCTTGAACTTGAGTGATAGTGTACTCAGAGAAGTTATAGAGAAAGAAACAACATATGAAATATGAGTGAAGTTAGATGAATTATACTTCTCAACGGATTTACCTAATTGGGCATACCTTAGAGAAACTTTTTTTACCTATAAAATGGATTCAAGTAAACCCTTAAGTGACAACCTAAATGAATTCAAAAAGTTGGCTACTCTATTCAAAAGCTTAGGAGACAAGATAGATGATGAAAATGAATCATTCATCTTATTAAATTCACTTTTAGAAGAATATAGAGAGGTTAAGGTGACTATCAAATATGGAAACGAGAAGATTACTATAGATGTTGTGATTTCAGTAATAAAGACCCAGAAGTTAGAAATTCTAGCTCAAAAGAAAGACCAAAACAGTGGTAAATGGCTGTTCTCAAAAGAAAAATCCAAAAGTAATTGGAAATATGGTAAGAATAAAAAAGGTAAAAATAAACTCAGGTGTAATTTATGCCACAAGATTGGCCACATAAAGAAAGACCGTTTTTTCTTTAAGAAGAAATAAAATCGGAAGAAACAAAAGGAGAAATAAGCTGAAGAATCCAAAGAACCTAAGGCAGAAGCATCAGTGGTAGAACAGGGAAGTTATAGCTTTGCAGATGCCTTGACTACCTCACAACACACTCTTTACAGTAATTACTTTGATGAAATTCAAAATTGGGTGTTGGATTCTAGATGTACCTTCCATATGACTCCCTCAAAGGGTTGTTCACTGTCTATAAGAGCTGGAATGGAGGTTGTGTCTACATGGGTAATGATAATACTTGTGAAATAGTGGGAATAGACTCCATCTCTCTAAAATTCAAAGATGAGATTGTCACTCAACCTAAGAATGTAAGACATGTGCCCACACTTAAAAGAAATATGATATCTTTTGGGATATTGGACTCTATTGGGTGTGAGTATCATGGATAGAGGCAAGTTTAAAGTTAAGAACGATGGCAGAATAATGCTTGTTGGAGTAAAGGCTAATGGTCTTTACTTAATCAAAGATGTTCAGAAATATCAGTCATCCCTAATAATTACTAATTATACACTCACATAAGGAGATCTCTAGCATAAACCCTAATAATTACTAATTATACACTCACATAAGGAGATCTCTGGCATAAAAGATAATCACACAAAAGTAGTAAAGCTCTAAAGATCCTACCAAATCAAGGGCTGCTACCTAAAGGCTTGAATGAATAAGTAGGCTTTTATAAGCATTGCATAATTAGGAAAGCTACTAAACAAGCATTCTCTAAAGTTGAGCACACAACAAAGACCATCCTAGACTATATCTATTCAGATCTTTGGGGACTCACACAAACTCAATCTCTAAATGGTTTCAAGGTATTTTCTATCCTTCATTGATGTTTTTTTTCTAGAAAAAGCTGGGTTTATTTTTTGAAGATCAAAGATTAAACTTTTGATAATTTAAAGAATGGAAAAACATGATTGAAAAACAAACTTCAAAACAAATTAAGTGTCTTAGGACAGACAATGGTTTAGAGTTTTGCAATGAGGTGTTCAATAATTTTTATAAACAACATGAAATTCTAAGACATAGGACAATTAGATACACACCACAACAAAATGGTGTTGCTGAAAGACTAAATAGAACAATAATGGACAAAGTAAGAAATTAAATGTCAAATGGATTAATACCTGAAAGGTTTTGAGCTGAAGTTGTGTTCTATACTGTCTATACTTTAAATAGATGCATCACCCAACTAACTTTGTTACTCTTGAAGAGAAATAGACTAATCATCCATCTAAACTTGATAACCTCAAAATATTTGGTTGTGTTGGCTATGTCCACCAAAATATAGGAAAACTAAAGCCTAAAGCAACCAAATGTATGTTCATTGGGTTTACAGAATGTGTAAAAAGTTATGAAATGTGGCAACCCACTGAGAAAAAATGCGTAATTAGTAGGGATGTCACATTCAAAGAAGATGAAATGTTTATGATGAGCAAGAATAATGACAAAGAAGAATCTATCCCTAAAATAAATAAATATGAAGTGGAACAACTATCTAAAGTTAGTGAACCTAATGTTGATATTCCTAGTTCTAGTGAACCCAGTCTATTGAAGAAGAAATCTTAAAACAGAAGAAGACTCTAAACATTATCAAGAAGTAGAAGACCTAAGGGACTATTCTTTAGCTAGAGATAGACAAAGAAGAACAATAAGGCCATTATATAGGTACAGTGAAATAGATTATGTAAATATAGCTATAGAAGCCATGGCTAGTTTAAATGAGTTTAAACCTAAAAGTTTTAATGAGCCGGTGAGCTATCTTAAAGCAAGAAATTGGATAAATGCCATGAATGAGGAAATGAGTTCTTTTACAGTAAATAGGACATGGGAATTAGTTCCCTTGCCTAAGGGAGCAAAAGTGATAGCGTGTAAATGAACCTATAAACTAAAAGAGGCTCCAGCTATTGGGTTTTATGTTCTAAAACTCGTAGATAGAAAATGTAAATAATTGACTGTCATCAATAAAGAGTTATCGATATTATTTCAATAAGTGTTATTGATTGTGTTGAATTCGTTTTGTCTTGATAACCCTAAATACAAGAAACTAACTATTATGGTTGATGCCCTAAATCTTGTGGGTCCTGTAGTTTGTAATTGTAATCTACAAACAATTTATTTATTTAATAAAACAAGTAGTATTTTATTTGACATTTAATAGCATTAACCCAAAAAACCAATAAACTAAGAACCAAAGTTGTCTTTTGTAACTTAAACATGTATGTGGAGACATATAGGTGGATCTTGGTTAAGAGTGAAGGAACTCTTAAACAAGAGTTCCTATGAACAGAAGCGGATCTTTCCGATTTCATTGTGACAGAATTACCACACATACATTTTACCATACAAATATGCATTGTAAGGCTAATTACTGGCACGCTTTAACAAATAAAATACAAAAGATCGAGAGAGTTACCAGTTGAAGAATATGTTCAATTGAACTCGGTCCAACGAAAGCGAACTCCTCACGATTTTTATTGTCCAGCAATCAGTAGCCTAGCAGAACCACGGTCGTCTACACGATCAATAGCACACGAACAAACAACAACCGAGGACGACACCACCACTCGAAGCCCTCGGTATTCTTGGAGTGAGAATCCAAATGGTGGACTTTGGTGGAATTGATAGAAGGAAGGAGGAAAAGTGATCGTGTAGAAAGAACAAGCAAGTGGGAGATAGTAGAAGACTATCGTATAGTCGGGTGCTTGTCGTTTAGGTCAGGATACACGATCTTGTAAGTTTAGCTAAGCAATCGTTGAGGTCTATTCGGCACACTAAGCGATCGTTTAGAAATCGCGGGTGATCGTTTAGTACGCGGGTGTGCAATCATTTAGGAAGACGGGCACTATCGTATAGGCTCTCAACGCTAAGCGATCGGGTAGAATCACACCATGAGCAATTTTTCTTACGTGTTAAACAAAATGAAAACAATTTTCATTTTATTCTTCAGTTACATAACTGAATTCGAACTTCCCACTTTCGAACGATTTCGAAGAAATACTCAGTCAATTATCTCATAACCACCTAATTAATTAAATAATGAATATAATCATATTATACTCTTAACCTATTGTTTAATATCATATATCAACTATAGTATTTTCTCCTCTACTTGATATAAATCATATTTATATCCCATTTCCTCCAAAATAATGTGTCTCATACATTTAGTCAATTATATCATATATAATTAACCAGTTCAATTATATCATATATAATCGAACTCCCTCTTATCAATTTGAACATTTCAAACTGACCTAAAAACTGATTCTCAACTTTGTCCAAGCTACCAAGGGGGCCTTATGGACCTATGGCTCGAAGCTCCAACAGTACGTGAATAGTTGACTAAACTCTTTAGCCACGAGATCCACCATCCGTTGACTACCAGGCATTCCACTAAAGATCGACAGTTGAACTCTTCATACCACAGATATATTTATGTGTCTATCGGATAACCAATCATGAGTACGATAACCCTTCATAGATACTCGTAAGTACAGCTGGGCCAATTTACCGTTTTGCGCCTGTAGTTACATCTCACTCCTTAAGTACCACTGATCCCTCTAATGAACAATACAATATAGTCCAGCTATGTGTAAACACCTTTCGGGCCAAGAGAAGATGTGTGGCGCCACATCGTTCAAGCCTTAGAATCAGCCCTTAAGGGAGTTATTTATCTACTTACCTTTGCTTTTGGGAAAGAGTGAATTCCATCTTGTATAGCGGAGTTCCCAGATCCTAAATTAGATGAATCCTCAAAGTGTTAAGTTTGAATCGACGGCCTGGCCACTTACACCCATGTAAATCAAAGGACTGCCCTTAATGGCGAGAGTTCCCAACTCATTCAGGATTGAGATCATGTTACTTATAATCATCCTAGTGAAGTGAAGTCTCTGTCATGAACGGTGTTATATAACGAGATGTTAACACTTCGTGGTCAGGTCTTATACAAACTTTTTATATAGGACGCCCCTGCTCGCATGTCCCCTACACGAATGATCAGAACCAGACCATTTGTGACAAGTCACAACACTTGTAATATTCCACAAAGCGGGTCGCAATCGTAGCATTGCCAGGTTAAGGTTTCCCTCTTATATCCATATACTACAGACCATTTTGGTTATCCCTTAAGACATGATCCACTTGTATGTCACCACATACATGCTTAAGTTATATAAAGACAATCAGGGATTTTAGTTTATTGGTTTGTGGTAAAGCAAATAAAACATTCAACTAAGAAAAATCAAGAAGTAAAGTAAAATATCATATATTATACATCGTAAGTGTTCATATAGACTTTAGGGCATCAACCCCAACAAAGAGATAACCTAAACGGTCTGTAGTAGATGGATAAGGCTGGGTACCTTATCCTTGTGACACTATGAATACGGCTCGCTTTATAGATGTTACACTTGTTATAAAGTGCTACAAATGATTCGATCCTGATCATTCATATGGAGAGATGTGAGCGGGGTGTTCTATACAAAGAATTTATATAAGACCGGACCACGAAATGACTAGTCTCACTATATAACACCTTTGATAGAAGAGACTTACATTTTACCAAGATGACCATAGGTGACTTACCTTAATTCTGAGTGAGTTGTAAACTCCTATCTATGAAGGCGGTTCTTTGATCTGTAACGGTGAGAGTGGTCAGTGTTGCCGACTCAATATGTCTACGATTTTGGAAATTCATCTGATTATGAGTTGGGAATGCAACTACACAAGAAGAAATTCAATCCTTATCTATAGTTAGAGAAAGTAGAGAATTTTATCCCATAAGGGTTGATTCTAGGGCTTGAACAATGTGGCGTCACACCGTCTCTTAGCCCGATAGGGGTTTGGTCATAGTTGGACTATGACTTATTGTTCATTAGAGGGATCAATGATACTTAAGAAGTTAGATATAACTATATGGACAAAACAATAATTTTGGCCCAACTGTACTTACGAGCAATTTGTCAAGGGTCATCACACATTTGATTGGTTATATCCAATGGATATATAAGTATATCTGTAGTACGAAGAATGCAGCTATCGATCTTTAGTGGAGTGACCATCAGTTAATGATGTTGGGGTTAATGTCCTAAAGTCTCGTGTCCTGTAGTTTGTAAACAGTTTGTACGAACGCTTGTGTTACACAATATATAATATTTACTTCACATCTTGTATTTTGCTCAGTTGCTTGTTTTATTTGCTTTACCACAAATCAATAAACATAAAATCTCTGGTTATCTGTATGTGACTCATGCATGTATGTGGTGACATAAAAGTGGATCATGTATTGAATGATAACCAAAATGGTCTGTAGTATATGGATATAGAAGGGAAACCTTATCCTGGTAATGCTACGGAGGCGGCTTGCTTTGTGGAATGGTCACAAGTGTTGTGACTTGTCACAGATGATCTGATCCTGATCATTCGTGTTGGGGACATGCGAGCGGGGGCGTCCTGTACAAAGAGTTTGTACAAGACCTGACCACGAAGTGTTAACGTCTCGTTATATAACATCGTTCATGACAGAGACTTTATTGCACTGAGATGACCATAGGTAACATGACCTCAATCCTGAGTGAGTTGAGAACTTCTGCCATTGAAGGCGGTCCTTTGATTTGTATGAGTGTGAGTGGCCAGGTCGCCGATTCAAACCTACCATTTTAGGGATTCGTCTGATTTGGGAGCTGAGAACACAGTTACACAAGATAGAATTCACTCCTTCCCCAAAGTAGGGGTAAGTAGATAGATAACTCCCTTAAGGACTGATTCCGGGGCTTGAAGATGTGGCGCCACACACCTTCTCTTGGCTTGAGAGGTGTTCACACATAGTTGGACTATGTTGTATTGTTCATTAGAGGAATCAGTGGTACTTAAGGAGTGAGATGTAACTATAGGGGCAAAATAGTAATTTTGCCCAGCTGTACTTACGAGCATCTATAAAGGGTCATTGTACTCATGATTGGTTATATCCGATGGACACAGAAATTTATCTGTAGTAAGAAGAGTTTAATTTTTGGTCTTTAGTGGAATGTCTGACAGTTAACGGATGGTGGATTTTGTGGCTAAAGAGTTTAGTCAGCTATTCACGGACCATTGGAGCTTCGAGCCACATGTTCATTAGGTCCCTTGGATAGCTTGGATAAAGTCGAGAACCAGTGTTTGGGTTAATTTGAAATGTTAAAATTAACAAGAGGAAGTTCGATTATATATAATATAATTGGACTGGTTAATTATATATGATATAATTAACAAATGTATGAGATACATTATTCTGGAGGAAATTAAATATAAATATGATTTATATCAAGTAGAGGAGAAAATACTATAGTAGATATGTGATATCAAACTATAGGATAAAAATATAATATGATTATATTTATTATTAATTAATTGTTTAAATATATGATAATTAAACAATTTTTCATGTTCGGGCGTGGGTTAATAGGGCAACGTCGATTATTGTAACCGATGAAAATAAAAATGAAATTCTTTCATTTTGAATCGTTCGTCACCCATCCAAAAAAAAATAAGAAAGAGCGTGTTAGTAGAATAGTAATTGATCGGTTTTTCGAGAGCCTATACGATAGTCACTCTTTGCTTAAACGATCGTCCATTTCGCGCCTAAACGATCACACACAAGTTCCTACACGATCGGATAGCTTTCCTAAATGATCGCTAGTGTATGCCGAGTTTGCTAAACTATCATATACCATTTCCTAAACGATCGTTCAGTAAAACCTATACGATCGTGTAGCTTCTCCTAACGATAAGCATTTGTTATTCGATAGTGCTTTTTTCCCTCCCACTTGCTTATCGCCTACACGATCCGTGCTTCCTCCTTCCTCTACAAATTCACCAAATACCACACTTCGGATTCTAACACCAAGAATACCTGGGGCTTTTTTGGTGGTGGTCCTCCCCGCGGCGTTCATGTTCCTGTTGCTGTAGTTAACGATTCTGCTGACATTGGTATGATCGCGTGGAGGTTTCTGCTACGTTGAGTTCCGAAATTTGAAGACTGTCTTCAACTAGTATGGCAACTCATTTCCCTTGTTTTTTTGTTGTTCATAGCATGCTGATAATTACTGTTTGTTTACATAACTGTGCGCTTGAATGTATACAGTGTATTTTGGTCACAGTGAGATCGAAGCGATCCGCACGTGTTCATGGAACTCTTTGGTAAGAGATCCTTTAATTGGTATCAGAGCCAGATTCTGATACTCCGATTTCATATGTTGCAACGAAATGACATTTACATTCATGGTGGTATGCATTTCTTCACATATTTAATGGTTAAATTTGCTGTGGATGTGCGGATTAATGGATGTTTTCGAGATGACTAGCCTCAGTTTGATTTAGATCCTTTTACATTTTCAGTTGTTTGTAAAGGCCCATGCGTTTTTGGGCATTAATAATCGTTATGGAGTCCTGTATTCAAAGTTTTGTTTGAAGTTTTGAGTCGTTCGAAAGAAGAAATTCTGGGCAAGCGTTGCGCGTTCTTCGAGGAAGGAGCGATCTAGGGTTGATCGCATCGTGCAGAAGATGTGGTATGTGATCACTTGTTGATCAAATCGTAGAGACGATGAAGTAACGATTGCTATTGAACGAATCGGTTAAACGATGGGGTATGCGATCAAGATTTGATCATACGTTTTAACGTTCGGGTACCGATCGCAGGGTATCGGATCGTCTAGACGATGAAATGCTCGTGTATCGTTTAACGTGCGCGTGCTCTGGACGATCATTTAGGTCAGCAAACTTCATCGCTTAGTAAACTGACTAAATGATTGCTTAGTAACGCACGGTAAATCATTTACCTATCGTCGCGCAAAGTGATTGCAATAGACAATCAGGCTTTGCAGCTTCGTCGTCGTCTACGCGATCGTTTATTAATGCTTATATCATCTAGTTTACACTGAACAATCGTCTACCTACGGTGTTTACTACACCGATGGAGTCCTTGTAGCGGTTTAAAACCCGGTTCACCTATGAATCGATTTGCTCAATGAAAAGTGTAATAGATAGGATTTTTTCATTCCGATTTTTGAAAAGGCTCATCCCAGTCCATTAATCCTTTATTATTACATACGATGTATGTTTTTTTATATGTCCATATGGTATGCACATATAGTAAATCCCACTTAGGTTATGCAATGGTCATGCATCATCTCTTTATTGTAATTGTTATAATTTGAAGAAGCATGATTTAATTATTAAGAGCATGTTCATGCATCATATAATATAAGAGTAATATTTATGCATGCATAAAAAGCATTGACATGCATCATCTTTATATTATAATTATTATAGTATAAGGGTGAATGATAGCATATTTGCTTGGTTGTTACGCGTTATATAAAAGTTATATATAGTAATGACCAGAAATTGCATGAAGCATGACACATAGGTTACTTCATAAATATTATAAACGCCTCGTTGTTCGAAATAAATATTTTAAACGCCTCGTTGTTCGCAATGTTTTTAGTTGTTTCTTTTTAAAAGTTAAAGAGAAATTAAAACTAAAAGAAATAAGAAAGACATGTATACTCACTTAGGTTTAATTCATGGTTTTAAAGTGTTTAAAACTTGAAGCACATAGACCTAAGATCACGGTTCTAACACGATTAGTAACCTTGAGGCTTTAATCTTTGAATAAGTTTAATAGGATTAAATTAGCTAATAAAAGGTTAAAGTGTAGTAAATCTATCTATAAGGGACCTTTTGTCTAAGGCAGGTTCTGTCTAGGCAGGGGTATTTAAGTTGACGGAAACGTAACACCCCTTCTTGGGAACTTAGCTGAAAAGGTGAATTAGATAGATTTGATGCATGCATGCAAGTTAAGGACAGTCCATTAAAGTGTTTAAATGTGACTACTTAAACTTCATATTTCATAGACAAACGTTGTTTATAAGCAAAGTTTAAAAAGACGACTTAGATTAACATCAATAGCCGGATTGTCTAAGTTAATGAATCCCTAAGTAGAACATTCAATGGGAGGTACTTGGGGCATAAGATACTTCACTTAAACCTTTCATGTTTCTCCTAAATAGTCCATACCATGAGATCTACCATCGCCTTCGCGGCACCTTTAGTGTGTCCCCCTAACAAATGGTGTTTGGGTAGGTCAATATCAAGGTGGATGAAGAGAGTGTTCATAGTAAATGGGAGCAGGAAGTGCGACAGCATATCCCTCGATCTCCCTCGTTAGATTGAATAAAGTTAATATGCATCGCCTCGAGGTAGCCTGGGAGTGTCCCTCTAAAGGATGGCAGATTTGCGCATTTCTTTATTTGATCTTCTGTAAGAGGATAAGATAACTTAGTCTCTTGTCCTAATCTGCTTCTTCCCTACAGTGGGCTCATTAGGGCGGGACTCTGGCACCGAAAGCGAGGGGTTACATTTACACGAAATAGTTAAAGGTTAACGATTCTGGACTGAAAAATGGTGGCTTTTAGGTTTCGTTCCAAGAGTTAGTTCTGCCTAATGGTTGAGAATGTCTCATCCCAGTGAAGGGGCAACTGATCACCCCACTGGTGACGTTTGTCCTGCCTTACTAAGGCATCATTGCAAAATAGAAACCTATATCTTAGGGTACTTGAAACTGTTTTGCAAAACTGATTGGTTTAAAAGTGATTTAGCAAAATCTAATAAATTTTTGTTCGTATTTTCAGTAACATTTTCAAAATGGCAACAGCCACGTTAGCATTGCTAAGCGCCAAAAAACTTACTGGCGATAATTTTGCAATATGGAAACACATGATCACGATGATCCTAATCATCGAGGATCTCATGTTCGCTCTCACAGAGGCTTGTCCTCATATTCAAGCTCCTAATGTCGCTCGAAATGTTCGAGAGCCATACGAGCGATGGACAAGGCCGAATGAGAAGGCCTGAGTCTATATCTTGGCAAGTCTTTCTGAAGTCTTGGCCAAGAAATATGAGCCTATGGTCTCAGCGCGTTAGATCATGGAGCCCTCGCGGGTGATGTTTGGACAACCGTCTTAACAGCGTATGCATGAGGCTCTTAAATACATATTCAACTCCAAAATGGAAGAAGGCACCTTTGTTCGTGAAGATGTGCTAAACATGATGGTCTACTTTAATGTGGCGGAGTTGAATGGGTCTTTCATCAATGAGGGCAGCTAGGTTAGCATTATCCTGTATTCTTTGCCAGAGAGCTTCCTACACTTTGTTAGCAATGTGATTCTTAACAAAGTGAAATATAACCTTGCAACTCTCTTCAACGAGTTGCAGACATACCAATTTTTACTGAAAAGTAAGGAGAGGTAGAAGAGTGAGGCAAATGTTGCTTCATTCTCCAGGATGTTCCATAGAGGTTCGACCTCAGGATCGAAGTCTGCACCTTCTACTTCTGACTCTACAAAGGAGAAGAAGAAGAAATGTGGTAAAGGAAAAGGGAAGGCATCTGCTAACCCACCACCTATTGCCCCAAGGAGGCGTCCACATGTTGCTAAGGGAAATTGTTTCCACGGCAACCAAGATAAACACTGGAAAAGGAATTGTCCTCGGTATCTGAAAGAGAAGAAAGCAGCCAAGGCCAAGGCCGATAAAGATAAATGTAATTTACTTGTACTTGAAACTTGTTTAGTGGAGAATGATGATTCTGCCTGGATAATTGATTCGGGCGCCACTAACCATGTTTATTCTTCTTTTCAGGGGATTAGATCTTAGCGATAGCTGAAGGCTGGTGAGATGACGATGCGAGTAGGCATCGAGCACGTCATCTCAGCTGTGGCAGTGGAAAAACTCCAGGACTATTTGGATAGATGGATTAAAACACTTCGATCAGACCGAGGTGGAAAGTTTTTGGACTCGGCATTCCAAGACTATTTGATAGAACATGGAATCGTTTCCCAACTCTCAGCATCGGGTACACCTTAACAAAATGGTGTAACGGAGAGGACAAATAGGACCTTGTTAGACATGGTTCAATAAATGATGAGTTACGCTTCCTTACTGGACTCGTTTTGGGGTTTCGCAGTGGAGACTGCGGTATACATACTCAACTATGTTCACTCTAAGAGTGTTGCGAGAACACCTCTGGAGTTGTGGAATGGGCGTAAAGTAGTTTACGTCACTTCTGCATTTGGGGTTTCCTTGCACATGTGCTTGAGGTTAATCCCAAGAAGTTGGAACCACGGTCGAGATTATGTCTCTTTGTAGGCTACCCCAAGGTACACGAGGAGGTTATTTTTATGATCCGACGGAGAATAGGGTGTTTGTTTCAACAAATGCTACTTTTCTAGAGGAGGATCATATGAAGGAGCACAGTCCACGAAGCAAAGTCGTGTTGCGTGAACTTTCTAATGAAACTACTGAAACTTCAACAAGAGTTGTTGAAGAGCCTGTTACGTCAGCAAGAATTGTTGATGGATGTTCATCTAGTAGGTCGGTTCTACTGCAAGAGTTGAGGGTGGAGGGTTGCAAACCTACCCATTCGCTATCTGGGCTTCACGAAAATCCTTGATATGGTAGCAAATGACGATGTTGAGGATCTGTTGTCTTATAAGAAGGAAATAGAGGATGTTGACCGGGATGAATGGATTAAGACCATGGATCTCGAGATGAAGTCAATGTACTTCAACTCAGTATGGGATCTTGTAGATCAGCCTGATGAGGTAAGACCTATACGTTGTAAATGGATCTACAAGCGCAAATAGGGTGCTGATGGGAAGGTACAAACCTTCAAGGCTCGACTTGTGGCAAATGGTTATACCTAGGTAGAAGGAGTCGACTATGAGGAGACTTTCTCACCTGTTGCCATGTTAAAGTCGATTTGCATCCTCCTGTCCCTTACAGCTTAATATAATTATGAGATCTGGAAAATGGACGTCAAAACGGCCTTTCAGAATGGCAATCTTGAGAAGACCATTTACATGGTGCAACCCGAAGGATTCATAGCCCAAGGTCAAGAGCAAAAGGTTTACAAACTGAATCGGTCCATTTATGAACTGAAACAGGCGTCTCCATCTTGGAACATACGGTTTGATACTGTGATCAAGTCGTATGGCTTTGACCAAAACATTGATGAACCTTATGTCTACAAGAAGATCATCAATGCTTCAGTAGTCTTCTTAGTGTTGTACGTAGATGATATCCTACTCATTGAGAACGATGTAAGTCTATTAACTACAGTTAGAAACTGGCTAGCGATCCAATTCCAAATGAAAGATTTGGGAGAGGCTCCGTTTGTTCTAAGTATACAGATCTTTCGAGATCGTAAGAACAAAGTGCTAGCACTGTCTCATACATCGTACTTTGACAAAATGTTGCTCAAGTAGTCGATGTAGGACTTCAAGAGGGGCATACTACCGTTCAAGCATGAAGTCACTTTGTCTAAGAACATGTGTCCTAAGACACCTCAAGAGGTTGAGGAGATGAGACAGATCAATCTAACCAGGCCATTTTAATGTTACTGACCCGTTTACGAAGGCTCTTATGGCTACAGTGTTTGAGGGTCATCTACGGAGCATGGGTCTATAGGATCGCCCGCAACTGGACTAGGGCAAGTGGGAGATTTTTGTTGTACTAGGCTTTTATGCCATACTTTATTTTTTTGTACTAATTTTTTGTACACCCCACTTCGCTTTAGGACAAGTAGGAGATTGTTGGGGTTGATGCCCTAAAGTCTCGTGTCCTGTAGTTTGTAAACAGTTTGTACAAACGCATGTGTTGTATAATATATAATACTTACTTCACATCTTGTATTTTGTTCAGTTGTTTGTTTTATTTACTTTATCACAAACCAATAAACATAAAATCCCTGGTTATCTATATATGACTCAAGCATGTATGTGGTGACATACAAGTGGATCATGTCTTGAGTGATAACCAAAATGGTTTGTAGTATATGGGTATAGAAGGAAAACCTTATCCTGGTAACGCTACGGATGCGGCCCACTTTGTGGAATGGTCACAAGTGTTGTGACTTGTCACAGAAGGTCTGATCCTGATCATTCATGTTGGGGATATGTGTGGGGGAGGCGTCCTATACTTTGTATAGGACCTGACCATAAAGTGTTAACGTCTCGTTATATAACACCGTTCATGACAGAGACTTCACTTCACTAGGATGACTATAGGTAACATGACATTTAATTATAAAATCAAGAATCTGATACATGGTTATGAATGATTTAGACTAAGAAGATGAAATACAATTGATGAATAAGAGTTAGAAATAGATACAGAAGAGTGCCAACGTCTTGACACCGATCTGGATGGAGAGATTGCTTGCCGACATAGATGGAGTGAATGGAAGGATGAGCTTCCCTCTCAGACTTGCTCAACTGGTAGAGTCGATCTAGGTACATAGCTTCACGGCGGGGATTTGTAATGATTTGCCCTGAGACTCACCTCTCGTCCTTGTCTCTTTTCTTCCTGGATCTTCTCCGATCAGTACTCAGATTAGCCTCTCTCTCAATAGCTTCGTATCAATTATCCCATGTATCAAGTATATCTTTCAATGAATTCTTTGAAGGTATTTATAGATGAATGCTCTGACTCTCTGCCGTGTGGTCCCTACTTTATTGTTATGGAAATTCTGAAAATGATGGAATAAATATTTCTTCTATTATGCACTCAATCTGTCAAAAATGCACAATGGTTAGTTATACACGTGTCAAAATCCTCCGCGATTGAGTTGCTCATTTGCAACTTTCGATCATGTGCCTGCATGCGGTGTTGATTTTTATTACTGCATGTGGTTGAAGTTGCGTTGATCGCAAAGCTCTTGATCGATTGTCGCGTGCGATTGCGTTGATCGTCTATTCATTCCTGAATGATGGGCGCAATGCGACATAGATATATTAATCTTTTTTTCTCTTGAGCCATGAGCGCATACGGTGACTTGATTTCCTGCAAAACAGACTTGAAATATTCTTTTCTACCATTACAATGGTGTCAGTGGATGTATTGACGACGATTTATAATTCTTGTATTTCTTAGCTAATTTCCATACAATTGACGCAACTTTCCTTTCTTTTGGCCGCAATATCTAAATAAAGCAGTATAAATAACTTGTATTTCTACAAGTTATCAGTTCATTAGAGGAATAAATGGTACTTAAGGAGTGAGATGTAACTATAAGGGATAAACATTAATTTGGCCCAGCTGTACTTACGAGCATCTGTGAAGTGTCATCGTACTCATGATTGGTTATATCCGATGGACACAGAAATATATCTGTGGTAAAAAGAGTTCAGCTGTTGGTCTTTAGTGGAATGATTGACAGTTAACGGATGGTGGATCTCGTGGCTAAAGAGTTTAGTCAACTATTCACGGACCGTTGGTGCTTCGAGCCACAGGTCCATTAGGTCCCCTGGGTAGCTTGGATAAAGTAGAGAACCAGTGTTTGGGTTAATTTGAAATGTTCAAATTGACAAAAGGAAGTTCGATTATATATGTTATAATTGAACTGGTTAATTATATATGATTAATTGGCTAAATGTATGAGATACATTATTTTGAAGGAAATTAGATATAAATATGATTTATATCAAATAGAGAAGAAAATACTATAGTAGATATGTGATATCAAACTATAGGATAAAAATATAATATGATTATATTTATTATTAATTAATTGATTGATTATATGATAATTAAGCCAATTTTTCATGTTCGGACGTGGGTTAGTAGGGCAGTGTTGATTATTATAACCGATAAAATAAAAATGAAATTGTTTCATTTTGAATCGTTTGTCAGCCCGTCCAAAAAAAAAAGAGAGAGCGTGTTAGTAGAATAGTAATCAATCGCTTAAGTTTTTCAAGAGCCTGTACGATATCTCTGCCTAAACGATCGTACATGAGTTCCTATACAATCGGATATCTTCCCTAAACGATCGTAGTGTGTGTCGAGTTTGCTAAACGATCGTATACCATTTCCTAAACGATCGTTCAATAAAACCTACATGATCGTGTAGCTTCTCTTGAATCATAAGCATTTTGCTATGCAATAGCGCTTTTTTCCCTCCCACTTGCTTATCGCCTACATGATCTGTGCTTCCTCCTTCCTCTACCAAATTCACCAAAGATCACGCTTTGGGTTCTCACACCGAGAATACCTGGGACTCTTTTTTGATGGTGTCATCCCCGCGGTGTTCATGTTCGTGCTGCTATAGTTGATGATTCTGCTGGCCGTTGGTAGATCACGTGGAGGTTTTTGTTGTGTTGAGTTTCGAAGTTTGAAGACTGTCTTCAACTGATATGGCAATTCATTCCCTTGTTTTTCTGTTGTTCATAGTATGCCAATAATTACTATTTGTTTGCATAACTGTGTGTTTGAATGTATACTGTATATTTTGGTCATGGTGAGATCGAATCTGAACGTGCTCATGGAACTCTTTGGTAAGAGATCCTTCAAATGGAAGTTGGATAATTTAATTAAAGAGTATAATTCTTAACCAAGTACCATTGGAGCTACAATCTATAGGTTCATAAGGTCTTCTCAGTAACTCAACTAGGATTATTGATAATCGAATTCATTTTGGATTAATTTGAATAGTTCAAATTAATTGAGGGAATTAATTATATATGATATAATTAATATAAATCAATTATATGTGATATAATTAATATAATGTATTTGATACATTATAATATGAAGTTTTATTTGAAAGAAATAATTATTTGAATATGATTCAAATATTAATTATATGAATGTGATTCATATAAATACTATAGGTTAAATTTAATATGACTTTGATTTATATTAAATGCTACAGGTTAAGTGGGAGAATTTTAAACTATAGTTTATATTATATGTGATATAATATAAACTATAAGTTATATGTTATATTAGATGTAACATATAGTTTAATATATAGTATATATAAATAATAAGGTAGTTATTATATATATGTTTATATACTAATTTTTTTAAATTGAAAATTAGTTTTAATTTTAAAACGTTATTGGAGGGAGCCCTTAGTTCTCTCCATTACGTGGAAGTGGGAGGTTGATGATTTGGTTTTTTCATCTTCTCCCTTCCATTCAACGAAAAAGCTAATACACAGTGTTCTCTCCCAAAGAATTCAGTCTGCAAAAAATTCCTCTATAAAATCGTCCTTGTCCCTCTACCAAAATTATCACAAAGCCCACAACTCATATGAATTCCCACCCCAAAGGAGAATACAGAGGTTTCTGCTTGGTAGTGTTCATTTTGAGTGTTCGTTGTGTTCATGCAATTCGTAGTAGAGGATACGTGAAGATTTTTGTGACTTCAAAATATGTTTTTTTTTAAAAAAAAAAAAAAAAAAAAAAAAAAAAAAAAAAAAAACCCTAATTTTCTCTCTCTTTTTATTAAAGCATGTTGTGCTTTTTAATGCATAATTAGTTTCTATCCTCAAAGTTTTATATTTCTATAAAATAATGAAAATGGGATCTGATCACGCTTCCATAGGGTTTTCACAAACCTTCAATTGGTATAAGAGCTAGATTTTGTAGTCCCAATTTCATTATTTTCGAAATTAATGTAGAGTTATGGTGGGATTTCTATTATGTGTGACATTTATGTTGATGAATGTGTTATTTTCACATTTTGGATGTTTTCATCGTGATTGATTTTAGTTTACTGCTTTAATTTTACAATTTGGTATGTAAGGGCCCTTTTGTTTTTTGGCGTATTTGCTACCGAGTCTGTAAATTTATAGTCTGGGTCATTCGTGAAGTATTTCAACAAAGATATGGAGGTTTCGGGGCCAAAAACAGAGGAGAACGGAGCAAAATATGATTTGTACAATAGGTTGTCTGTTCAGCAACGCCTTGACGTTGTGCCCTAGCACCACGATATAAAAAGTTTCCGTAGCACCGCAGCTCTAGGGCATAGCGTCTCGGTACTCCGTACATGTTGACGTGAAGCAAATTATTTTTTTTTTTTTTGGTGGACGGTTTGCAGGCCAATGGTTTGAACCAGCGATTCGACTCCTCCAGTGGCCTAACAGTTGTTTTTGTACTTATTTTTAATTATTAATATAATAATTAGTTTTTAATTAATTAAATCAATATAATTATTATATTGATTTGATTAATTATCAGGAAGCCAATCGTAGTCCAAAACGTGTTTATTTTTAAATTATGCATTGGATGTATGGTTTATTTTAATGTATGCCATATAGAGAAAATCCCACCATAGATTATGCACTATTTATGCATCATGTTTATTAAAAATATTATAATATAGTTGCATGATTTAATTAATAGCATGTTCATGCATCATCTAATATAAGCATGCATCATATAATATAAGAGTTAATAATATATGATTGCATGCATTAATAACATTACCATGTATCATTTATATTATAATTGTTATAATATATAGTTAGAATATATGGATATATGTTGTTAATTTTTTTTTCATTACTTTAGTTTATAAATGTTATGTATGTTAAGTAATTAAAATGCGATTGTATGAAGCATGACACTACTTTAGGTAATTTATAAATGTTATATTCTTTCAAAGTATAATCTTAGGTTTTAATTTATTTCATTTATTCTTTATAATAGTTATAAATAAATGAAATTTGAGATCAAAATCTATAATAAATAATTGCATGCTCACATTGGTTAAAAATCATTTTTAAATAGTTTAAAATATGATTCACTTTAGATCTATGACCACATTATTTCTAAATAGTTTAAAATATGATTCACTTTAGACCTGGAAGGTGAATTAGATAGATTTGTTACAAGTATACAATGATTGATTAAAGTTTATTAAAGCGTTTAATGAACAATAACCAATATTGTTTAACTATCAAAAGTAAATGTTACATTGGCAAAGTAAACAATCACTTAGCAAAAATAATTAGCCGTATTTTTCTAAGTTAATTAACTCTAGGTAAAACACTCAATGGGAGAAAATGGGGTAATGATACTTGATTTTTCCTATCACGTTTCTCTCTAAAAGTTCACACCGTGAGACCTATATTCAGCCTCGATGCACATTTATGTAGGGTTGTATGTCCTAAAACTCGCAATTTGTAAAATTAAATATATTCTATTTGCAATAAAGAAGTTATTGAGGTTCATTCAATACAATTGTTATTAAATATGTAAATTGCAACTTGTAAATTCTAAATCCAATAAACTAAGATCCATGGCTATTACATGAGTACCTAGACTTTATGTGGAGACATAAGAGTGGATAAAGTTCGAGTAGATAGCCAAACGGTCTATAGTATAAGGTTGGGTACTTTATTTTGGAAACACTATTGAATGCAACTCACCTTGTATTTAAGTACAAATGATGTGATCCTGAATCGTTTATGTGGAGACATGTAAGTGAAGGCATCCTAAAAGTCAATACCATCAATTGGTATCAGAGCATGATTTAAGCATTCAATTTGCGTTACTTTTAGCTTCGTGGGTGATAACGGACAGAAATGCACATTATCATGTGCTAAGTTCTTAAACAATGTTGGCTTGCGCTGATAAAATATGTTAGATTGTGTCCAAAAAGCATTAAGTTTATTACATTGCGGTCGCATGCGTTCATCGCATAGGAACAGTTGTTTTTTGTATTTTTATGCAGAATATGCATTGAAGCAAGGTAGAAATTGCGATCATAGGAAATCATTGGTCGAGCGCAGCATTACCGCAAGGCTTTGCGGTGATTGTGTTCGCAAACATTTGCTCAAGAAGGATTACTGCAAATTGATCGACGAAATTTGATTGGCGCATCTGGGTGAAAGGCATAATTAATCACGATGGGACAGAAAGTTGATGACAGTCGAATCTGAATTAAGTTGACAACCACTAATAATAACAAGTACATTCAGCTTTTTGGTGACAAATATTTGGCGCATCAATTAGGGAATTAAAGCCATCCCATATGTGCAATCATAAGAGAGAAGCCGCCCTTCACCCGAAGCTCTATAAATACCAAGGGCATCCTTCGGTTCATGGGTTCACCATCTCATGAATTCACAAGTTATGTTCATAGTGTAACCTTGTTCTTAGATTTTCTTTTACTTTAAGGTGAACGCGACAGAAGGAGGTTATGCCGAATGATCATTCCGGTAAGCTTGGGAGAGTGCCAAAAGCTTCAAGATCAGAGAGAGAGCCGACTTTTGCGGAAGCAAGATCTTTTAAACCGAATAGAGATTGCCAGTATAAAAGCCTCGATCAGCAAGGGATTGCTACAAGGCTCTCTACCTTCATCTTCTATTGTTATTTTGTATTCAAACTCATTTATAAAAATGGAATTTACTTCTCTATATCTGTTCACTCTCTGTTATTCACACATGAGTAGCTAAATCTGTTGAATGTTTTAAGATGCACTTAGCTAACTTAACTGGAGATCTTCATTCTATGTGATTATCTTGTATTATGTATGCTTCATTCGTCTATTAGAGATACTCGAGAGGGTAGTCTAAGGACAGGATCTAGGCTTGGAAAGATCAGGTCAGAATCTAGGCTCGGGAGAGTCAGATTAGAATGCATAATCAGAAGATAGGAGCTTAGGAATAAGCATTGTTTGCTATTAACGCATCACATGCATCTTATAGATAGGATATGATTGTGTGCGATCACCTTGCCTTTATGCATCTTGCATCATCGCATAGGAAAATAGTAAAGACTTAGGAATAAGCTTTATGGACACTTTTGCATTCAACACATGCGCCCTAGACTTAGGAGCATCGCATTTGCATTGGAAAATGGCTTGTTGTGCATGGTTGTAGCATGATCGCATAGTCTGACGTATTTTCTAAGTAACGTTAGCTAAAGACCTTCTCAACCCGTTCACCCGTATACTCAATGCATCTATCACACAACTGACTTTTCTCAAATCTGCCGCATTCGTTTATTTTTTCATGCCGCAATCAACAAACAAACCAATAATCATTTGAGTTATCGGTTACCGCAAAGTTTTCTTAAAAATTACCACCACAACCTATTTTTCCAAGTCCGTGAATTCAACCCTAGACTTACCAGGAAACTCAGTGGGGCTTACACTTGGATTCCACTGAGAAAACTTAAGTGCTCAATGCATTTTCACCAACGCATTTCATCCACAATTCCACATCATAAAATAACGTATCAAGTTTTTGGCGCCGTTGCCAGGGAACTTCGGCAAAATAGTGTGCTAATGGTAATTTTTCTGATTTCTTTGCAGACTCTAAATCTCTGAGGAATTACGACTCGGAGATTGAGAGGACATTCAAACGAAGACTGAGAGACAACTGCCAACAACAAGACAGAACCTCAAAAATGGCGGAACAACCGGCAGAAAGGGCCGTGAACGCGAATAATATAATGGCCAGCCCCATCCTTGGCGAAGACCACAATAGACTCATTCGGGGACTATGCGTCGCCCAACCTCTATGATTCTCTCCAGGAATCATGAGGCCATGTTAGATGGATCAAGGTTTGAAAATAAAACCGATAATGTTGCAGATGATCTAGGCTACTGGGCAGTTTGGAGGAAGGCGTGGCAAAGACCCACAAGCCCATCTCCGAAGCTTTCAAGAGATCTGCAACACTTTTGTGTCCCGAACATCTCTGCCGAAGAAGTTCGACTAACTCTGTTTCCATTTTCTCTGTGTGATACGACAAGAAAATTGGTGTATTCGCTCGAGCTGGAAGAGATAACTCGTGGGAACAAGTGGTGAAAATTTATGAAAAAGTATTTCCCACAAACGAGAATGCCAGGAGAAGGAAAATTAATAAAAAATTTTGAACAAGAAGATGACGAATCGCTCAAATGGTGCTGGGCGAGGTTTAAACGGCTGCTAAGAGACTATCCAATAATGGCTTACCAGACTACCTGTAGATGGAGATTTTACTAAAGACTGAATCCCTCTTCGCAGACCGCGGCCAATGCGGTAGCAGCTGGTGGTGTGCTTGATATAAAACATATGGAGGTAAAGAGCATACTTGATCGCATTCCAAAATCACGAGGATTGGCGGGAAAGCGATCAAAGATTAAGAATGAAAGATAATGACGCAAAACAACGGGCAGACGTACAAAAGGGCAGGTCGCATGGAGGAATGCTCAAACGACTTGCAAGTTGTATCATTTACGGAGACGTTCATTCGATGGAGGAATGTCTAGCAAACCCGGAGTCAATGTGCTTCATAAAAACAATCCCTATTCCGACACATATAACCCGGGTGGAGAAACCACCCAAATTTTCCGTAGAAAAATCAACAACAAAACTTCCGACTTGTGGCACAAAAAAGGAGGGCCATCCGGATTTCCTGCAAAATAACTGTCTTACACATAGTCAAGCTAGAAGCTCGCAAACACCACAATCTTCGTCTTTATAGAGTTTGTTGAAGCAGTACATCGAGAGAAAAACGATATGAATGCTTCAAAACAAGCAATGTCCATTCGAAATCTTGAAATTTACTGGACAAATGGGGCGAGCTAAAAAAATAGGCTGCAAAGGAGCGCTGCCAGAACTCAACTGCGCTTCCTCGCAACGCTAGGGTACCAGGAAGGAACAATGCTTAGCAGTCTCCGTGCTAGCGACAGAATGACTGCGGAAGAAATGGAGGAACCCATCGTGATCAATTTGAATGTGTGACAACTGAGGACCCACTGATCTATTAGTTCAAAAAAGCTCGAGAAAATGAACCCTAAGTTGCGTCCACCCTCAAGCCTCTAGATCTGAGACAGAAGAAGTCCAACCACAGTAACTCCACAAGGATTGAAAGAGAAAAACAAATGATGAAAACAAGATCACAATAGTGGCAATAACGCAAAATGATATGATCCCACAAAAAATGTGTGACCCAGGAATCTTCACGATACCATGCTCCATTGGAGAGGTCTACAGTGGCTAAGCACTATGTGATCTTGGGCAAGTATAAACATAATGCTGCTATCAATCTTCAAACAATTGAATGCTGCACACTCAGCCCACAAAGGAAACTCTCCTGCTCGTGGACAGATCTCGAATACACCCTGAAGGAGAGTTGAAAAATGCCGCAATCTCAATTGATAAATTCATTTTACCGGCAGACTTCCTCATTTTGGATTATAAAGCGGATGAAGATGCACCCATCATATTGGGACGACCATTCCTTTCGACCGGTCGTGCTCAAATTGATGTGTGCAAGGGGGAGATCATAATGAACATTCATAAGGAAAAATTTCGGATTAAGGCAGTAAAGACCCCAGAGTACAAAGAAAATAGGGAAAAGCCACCGCGGACGTGAAAAGACTAGCTTGGAATAAGCGAACCCTGAGTTAATATATGACTCAACTACATCAGGGACGCAACTCTTTTGAATATCCTTTTTCCCGCATCAATACTTCATGAACTTTCATCATATTCATTATTATCTATTATCGCAATTACTTTGTTGTATTCTAAAAAGGGGGAGGGGGGATGGGGGAGGTTTGTTTTGTTTGATCGTATTTGACCCTCTCTCTGTTTTTCTTGCAACAATCAAGACGCAGGATTACGGAAGTGCTACATAAAGAAGCAACTTATCTCATTCCATCACCGCAATCCACAGAAGATAGATCGCCACAAAGAATGATGCATCAATACACAATGCGGGCGATAGTGCAAATTTGGGGGTGTATTCTCCTTCACTTTATTTCAAATTTTGCACTATCGCATCGCATTTTAGTTTTAAAAAGTTTTATCACCGCATCCTCTTTGATTATCGCAATCATTGGACATAGATAAATTTAGTAAGTTACCGCATGCTGTCTCTTTGCCAATTATGATTTCAATGATGAAACACATGCTTCTATTCATTTCGTATATATTAGAGTTAAATTAATCTTAAGATAATCACCTCACGAAATATTTCTAGAAGTTAGAAGTCTGCTAGCTTTCTTTCAAACTCTCTTTACGAAGCTTTCTAAGAACATTGCTTGACTTCTTTCTATCTTTTGGCAATGAGGACATTGCCGCATTTTAAATTTGGAGGTGAGGTATTTATTGTTCGACCTTGCTATTCTAAACAAAATGAAAAAAAAAATTGAGAATAACAACTCCACTGTCAATGCAATGGGGAAACCCATGTTGATAAAACTAAAGTTGAGAAGGGCACTTACCCATAGTTGGATGTTCGCATGTCACACGTGGCGGCAAGCCAAAATGAAAGTAAGTCACCAGGATCAATGCATAAATAAATGACCGCAACTTCGCTACCAAAGTAGGTATGAGTTTAGTATGAGAAATAGTGCATTGCTCGTGGTTGGATGTCCGCATGACACACATGGGGGCAAGCCAAAACGATGGCAAGGCACTTTGATCAGCACATGGTCAGAGAAAAAAATAATAATGTCAAGAAATATGCAAGGATAGAAATCATTTGATACCCCGGTGGAAAAGTTTTCTTTTTGAAATAAATCATGCAATGTTCCGGAAGTTAGTACAGTCCTTTTGAAGATTAAGTTTGCGGTCCCTAGGTCTTAGAAATAATATTTTAAGAATAGACTTGAATAAGACTTGAGGAAATTTTGGTGTATAAGAGCTGAATGAGGTATCCTTGAGAAATCTAGGAAAAGAACATTGCAGTCGACTTGCTAAAGGAAATCTTTAGCTTATGCTTGAGGACAAGCATTGTTTAAATTTGGGGGTGTGATAACAGACAGAAATGCACGTTATCATAATGTTAAGTTCTTAAACAATGTTGGCTTGCACTGATAAAATATGTTAGATTGCGTCCAAAAAGCATTAAGTTTATTACATTGTGGTCGCATGCATTCATCGCATAGGAACAATTTATTTTTGTATTTTTATTCAGAATATGCGTTAACGCAAGGCAGAAATTGCGATCATAGGAAATCATTGGACAAGTGTAGCATTACCGTAAGGCTTTGTGGTGATTGTGTTCGCAAACATTTGCTCAAGAAGGATTTCCATAACTTGGTCGGCGTAATTTGGTGGGCGCCTCTGGGTGAAAGGCATAATTAATCACGATGGGACAGAAAGTTGATGACAGTCGAATCCGAATTAAGTTGACAACCACTAATAATAACAAGTACATTCAGCTTTTTAGTGACAAATATTCGGCGCATCAGTCAGGGAATTAAATTCATCCCATCTGTGCAATCATAAGAGATAAACCACCCTTCACCCGAAGCTCTATAAATACCAAGGGCATCCTTCGGTTCATGGGTTCACCATCTCACGAGTTCACAAGTTTTGTTCATAGTTTAGCCTTGTTCTTATATTTTCTTTTACTTTAAGGAGAACGTGAGAGAATGAGGTTGTGCCGACAGATCGTTCCGGTAAGCTTGGGAGAGTGCCGGAAACTTCAAGATCAGAGAGAGGGCCTACTCTTATGGAAGCAGGAATATCTTTTGAACCGAATAGAGATTGCCAGTGTAAAAGCCTCGGTCAGCAAGGGATTGCTACCAGGCTCTCTACCTTCATCTTCTATTATTATTTTGTATTCAAACTCATTTATAGAAATGGAATTTACTTCTCTATATCTGGTTACTCTCTGTTATTCACGCATGAGTAGCTAAATCTATTGAATGGGTTAATAAGCACTTAGCTAGCTTAACTGGGGATCTTCATTCCATGCGATTATCTTGTATTATGTATGCTTCATTTATCCATTAGAGATACTCAAGAGGGTAGTCTAAGGACAGGATCTAGTCTTGGGAAGGTCAGGTCAGAATCGAGGCTTGGGAGAGTCAGATTAGAATGCATAATCAGGAGATAGGAGCTTAGGAATAAACATTGTTTGCTATTAACGCATTGCATGCATCTTAGAGATAGGATATGATTGTGTGCAATTACCTCGCCTTTATGCATCTTGCATCATAGCATAGGAAAAGAGTAGAGACTTAGAAATAAGCTCTATGGACACTTTTGCATTCAACACATGCGTCCTAGATTTAGGAGCATCGCATTTGCATTGGAAAATGGCTTGTTGTGCATGGTTGTAGCATGATCACATAGTCTGACGTATTTTCTAAGTAACGTTAGCTAAAGACCTTCTCAACCCGTTCACCCGCATACTCAGTGCATCTATCACACAACTGACTTTTCTCAAATTCGTCGCATTTGTTTATTTTTTCATTACCACAATCAACAAACAAACCAATAATCATTTGAGTTACCAATTACCGCAAAGTTTTCTTAAAATTACTACCGCAACCTATTTTCCAAGTCCCTGAGTTTGACCCTGGACTTACCAGGAAACTCAGTGGGGTTTGCACTTGGATTCATCTGAGAAAACTTGAGTGCTCAACGCATTTTCATAATCGCATTTCATCCATAATTCCACATCATAAAATAACGCATCGGTGGGTGATTTTCATAGGTTGTATGAAAATGGGTGTTGATATGGATAATTTCAGTTTTGGCATTAATTTTTTCTTTAATTCATTGTTAATTGCTATAATTGCCTTTTTGTTAATGGGCCTTAATGTGTGATTAAGTGTCTATAAATTTGTTAGAGTCAATAAAGTTGTAATTAGTGAAGAAAGTTCTTAGCAAGCTTAACAGCAAAAACTCAAAAGTGAAGCTTTTGCCTTACATCGTTGCAATGCTATTTTTCAGCCAGCCCAAAAATGAAGCAAATTCTCATGGCATTGCAATGCTGGGATGAAACGTTGCAACACTGTTCATCCCATTCCAGAAGGCGCATGCGCGAATGGACCAGCAGTTTAATTGGACTGATTCAGTCGGTTCAAGTCAAGAAAGCTTGGTTAAGCCAATTTTTTCCTAGTTCAACCCATTTTGAAGCCTTAGAGGTTTGGTGTGAAGTCCAGAGGCTTTTTGCAGGCTATTTTTAATTATTATTGTAATTGTTGGGGTTGATGCCCTAAATCTTGTAGGGTCTTATAGTTTGTAAACCTTGTATGAACAAACATTTATGTGATTAATAATATCTGATATTTTATTCACTTCGTCTATGAATTATTATATGATATTTTAGTTACATTAACTACAAATCAATAGACTAACATCCAAAGTTATCATTGTAACTTAAACATGTATGTGCAGACATATAGGTGGATCATGTTTAAGTGATAACCTAAATGGTCTATAGTATATGAATAAGGATGGATACCTTATCTTGGTGACACTACGAGTATGACCCGCTTTTTAGGTGTTACAAAATATTGTAAAGTGATACAAAAGATCTAATCCTGATCATTCATGTATTAGACATGCGACCGGGGATATTCTATACAAAGGATTTTATATAACACTGGATCACGAAATGTTTAGTCTTGTTATATAACACCGTTCATAATAAAGGCTTTCATTTCACTTGGATAACCATAGTGAAGGAACTCTTATACAAGAGTACCTCTGAGCGGAAGCGAATCGTTCTAAATACATTGTGACGAAATTTCCACATTTATAATCTAACAGACAAGATATGCATTATACCAAACTAAAAACAAGAGAACAAGAAATACGTACCAATTGAAGAACTTTTCTTCTCCAAAAACTCACTCTCTCCAAATGAACTGTTGCTCTCACTCTTCTAGAATGTCCAAGTAATCGTTCAACAACACCATCGGCCATCTACTCACGAACGACCTCCACAGGAACAGAAGAATGGAGATGACACCACCACTTAGAACCCTCGATATTCTCGGTGTGAGAATCCAAAGAGTGGGCTCTGTTGGTATTTGGTAGAGGAAAGGAGGATAGAAGATCGTATACAACGACCAAGCAAGTGGGAGAAGGGTAGGGTCTATCGTATCCCCAAATCTTGAAAAGATTAAAAAACTTCAAATTCCAGGACTATTTGATAAACATGAAATTCAATCAAAACTCACAGCACCCGGCATACATCAACAAAATGGGATAGCAGAAAGGAGAAATAGAATCATGTTAGACATAATTTGTTCGATGATGAGTTATGCTCGGCTGCATAATTCTCTTTGAGAAAATGCAGTAAAGGTTGTCGTGTATATTTCGAACATGGTTTCCTCGAAAAGTGTTTCAGAAACACCTTACGAATTATGGAATGACATAAAGGTAGTTTACATCATTTCAAGATTTGAGGATATCCAGCACATGTGTTGGTGCAAAACACAAAGAAACTAGAACATTGTTCAAAAGTATGCCTATTTGTAGACTCCCCAAAGCGACAAAAGGTGGTTTATTCTACGATCCTCAGGAAGATAAAGTATTTGTATCGAAAAATGCAACTTCCATGGAGGAAGATCACATAAAGAATCATCAACCTCATAGAAAGCTAGTATTAAATGAAATGTCCACATAAGCTACAGACAAATCAACAAGGGTTGTTGATCTAGCTGGTCCTTTAACAAGAGTTGTTAATGAAATAGATATTTCACATCCTTCTCAAGAGTTAAAAGTGTCTCAATGTAGTGGGAGGATTGTTCAACAGCCTGACCGTTACATAGGTTTGACAAAAACTCAGGTCGTCATACCTGATGATGGTCTAGAGGATCCACTGACTTTTAAACAGACAATGGAAGATAAGGATAGAGAACGATGGATAAAAGTCATGGACCTCGAAATGAAGTCTATGTACTTCAATTCAGTTTGGGAACTTGTAGATCAACTAGAAGGGATAAAACCTATTGGTTGCAAATGGATCTCCAAGAGAAAACGAGATCAAATTGGTAAGGTACAGACCTACGAAGCTAGACTCGTGGTAAAAGGATTTACCTAAAGAGAGAGGATGAACTATGAAGAAACATTCTCTCCAATTGTTATGATCAAGTCTATTAGAATGCTCTTATCACCCTCTATTGTGATAACAGTAGAGCGATTGTAAATTTCAAAGAACCAAGAAGCCATAAGTCTGGAAAGCACATTGAGCGCAAGTACCATCTCATCAGGGAGATAGTACACCGAGGAGACGTGAACATCACGCAAATAGCCTCAGAAGATAATTTAGCTTATCTTTTACAAAGGACCTTTTGGCTAAAGTGTTTGACAGTCATCTAGTGGGACTATGACTACGAGATAGATAAATCTAGGGCAAATAGGAGAATTGATGGAAATTTAATACCCTAGTTTATTATATTTATTCTCTTATACTCAACATTGTATATATTTAGGTAAAATCACTGGATTTTTAGTCCAAGTGGGAGTTTGTTGGGTTGTATATCCTAAAACTCGCTATTTGTAAAATTAAACTTGTGAAAACTAAGATCCATGGCTGTTACATGAGTACTTAGACTTTATGTGGAGACATAAAAGTGAATCAAGTTTGAGTAGATAGCCAAAACGGTCTATAGTATACGGATAAGGTTGGGTACCTTATTTTGGAAACATAATTGGATGCGGCCCAATTTGTATTTAAGTACAAACGATGTGATCTTGAATCATTCATGTGGAAGCATACAAGTGGAGAAATCCTATGCAAAGAGTTTATATAAGACCAGACTGAGAAATAAGTCATTCTTACTTTATAATATTGTTTATTGTTTAAGATTGACTAATTCAAAATGATGACCTAGATAACTTGACCTTAATTCTGAGCTAACTATGAACTCATGTTTATTTGGGATTATCCTTAGATTTGCATATATGAAGGATGGCTCAACAATGCCAACTCAATAAACCTCTCATTTTAAAGGTAAGACCAGGTAGGTAGCTAGAGACATAGGGTATAAGATGAAATTCACTCCTACATGCTTTTACGTATAGTAGAGTAGTCGTTCCCTTAAGTACTGACTCGGGGTCTTGAACGAGGGGCCCCTGATAACGGGCAGAAATGCACGTTATGATAGTGCTAAGTTTTTAAACAATGTTGGCTTGCATTGATAAAATATGTTAGATTGCATCCAAAAAGCATTAAGTTTATAACATTGTGGTCGCATGCGTTCATAGCATAGAAATAGATGATTTTTGTTTTTCGCGTTAACGCAAGGCGAAAAAAGCGATCACAAGAAATCAATGGACGAGCACAGCAACCTTGCGGTGATTTATGTTCGCAAACATCTAGTCGAGAAGGATTGCCACATAGAGCCAGCATAACTTGGTGGGCGCATCTGGGTGAAAGGTATAATTAATCACGATGGGATAGAAAGCTGATGACGGTCGAATCCGAATTAAGGTGACAGCCACTAACGATAACAAGTACATTCATCTTTTCAGTGACAAATATTTGACGCATCAATTAGGGAATTAAAACCATCCCATCTATGCAATCATAAGAGAGAAGTCGCCCTTCACCCCAAAGCTCTATAAATACCAAAGGTATTCTTCAGAAAAGGGGTTCGGTCCAGTTAGCTCAACACGTCTTTGTTCATAGTTTTTCTTTTATTCTTAAGGCGGAGAAAGAAAAGAGTAGAGATGCCGAAAGATCACTTAGGGCAACTTGAGAGAGAACCCGGAGGCGTAGAAGCAGAGAACGGGCTGACTCTCACGAGAGCAAGATTATCTTTTTAACACGAGTAGAAAAGGTAGTGTAAAAGTCTGGGAAGCAAGAGATTGCTACCAGACTCTTTATTATATTCTTGCATTGTTATTTTGTACTTCATCTCTATATTTATACAATGGAAGTTCTTATTCTACATCTGTTCACTCTCTTAGCACGCATGAGTAGCTAAACTTGTTAAATAGGTTGAGAAGAACTAAGTTAACATGACCTAGGATGTTCATTGCTTGCGATGATCTTGTTTTATGTTGTGCCCAACATCCCTTTAGAACTACTCGAGAGAGAGTCTAAAGAAAGAACCTAAGACTTGAAAGAGTTAGGTTAGAATCTAGACTCGAGAGAGCAAGAATAGAACTGCATAAACAAGAGATAGGGACTTAGAGATAAGCTCTATTTGCCAACCTGCATCGTATGCACCCTATAGATTCTAACCAAACATGAAGACCCCTTCCGTGAGTCCTAACAGTCGTGCCCTCCTAGTCGCACCACATTCGCTATCGGCCTTTCCTCCGTTAGATCTAGTCGTGCGCGATCTCTCCTTCCCTTGCTTCCAAAGCTTCAATCGTGCCGACCGTCAAGTCATGCATTTCTTCTCCTTACATTCGAAGCAATCAACGGCGGCCTGTTCACATTGTTTTCTCCACATGCTAGCAATCTAAAGCCATCGACGTTGTTCGAAGGTTGCGCCGCCAGTTCGATTCTTTTTCATACACTCGTGCACCTCCATATCTGTTCACACCGAGCCACGATGTCAAATCTGAGTTGTGTCGTCGTTCCCTCATAACTGTTAAACTCTCTTGAAAGAACTTTAAAGAATTTTAGTGTTAGAACTTTGAGGTAATCTTGGTCAAACCACTATTGGGTAAGTTGTGCTGGTAATCTTGGAAATATTTAATGTTTAGAATTCGGCTTAAAGGTTAAGATCAATTTTTATCCATGTTCTAGTATCCCATTCAAAAGTTTGTGGAAAGCTAGAAAAGAGTTTGTTTGCTTGAATTAATTTTTGGACTTTATTTGAGGTAAGTAATCTTACCACTGGAATCACCCATGTGCCAAGTGAAAACTTAAGTTTTATTGAGGTTCTGAGGATGTTTGTTTAGAATGATGTTATGTATGAATTTACTTGAGATTCTGAGGAACTTATTACGTATGAAAGATGTTTGAATGCTAGTTTGACTTCAGTATTTTTGTTATATGAAATTCTGATGAATCTATGAGGATAATGTGAATTTCTAGATGAACATTGTTGTGATGCTATGTATTTGATTATTGTAAGACTATGTTTTATGTGTTATGATTATGATAGTGGTAGTTACCCACCCGTAATTAGTTACCTACCAGAGGTTTGTGTTTCCTTCGAGATTTATCGGAGGTCGTGGGTACAATTAAGCTATGGTAGGGTAGGTTCAACTATTCATTCAGTTGTTGTTCCATGAAATCAGAGGAAATATGAACATATGGTTGTCTTGTTTGATGTATGTGATAAAAATGAACATGATCTTATTTTATAAGACATGTTACAAGGATGTATGAGTACGATCTAGATATTATTTGAGAGGTATGAGGATGAATGATCTCTATACTATGATTTATGTGTGGGACTCTATTCTATGATGCATGTTATTTATCACAGTGATAGTTACCCCTTACCTGTAGTTAGATATTCACCAAAGGTTTGTGTTTCCTTCGGGATTCACCAGAGGTGGTGATCTTCTTCAGGATTTCACCAGTAGTTTTTGTTTCCTTCAGGATTCACCAAAGGTTTGTGTTCTCTTCGAGATTAACTAGAGGTTTGTATTTCCTTGGGGATTCACTAGAGGTGGTGATCTCCTTCGAGATTTCACTAGAGGTTTGTGTTTCATTCGGGATTCAACAAAGATTTGTGTTTCTTTTGAGATTCACTAGAGGAGTGTTTTTCCTTCAGGATTCACCAGAGGTGGTGATCTCCTTCAGAACTTCACTAGAGATTTGTGTTCCCTTCATGATTCACCAGAGGTTAGTGATCTCCTATGGGATTTCGCCAAAGGTTTGTGGGTACATCTCACCTACGGTAGGATGGGTTCAGTTAACCACTAGGTGGTCATTCCATGGAAAGTAGAGGTTTATGCATGTTCCATTAGAGAGTGACATCTAGAAGACATAGATGCTTAGCCTGACCCCGGTAGTAAGGTTACTTACTGAGTATTTTGTACTCATCCTTTCTTATGTTATATTTTTCAAGTAAGTGCAAGGTCGATGAATGATGAAGGAATCTGCGACCATGCCTTTGGGACTAGAGAAATGCTTCCGCTCATGTTTTCATGTTTTAGTATTTTAAATTCCAGTCTTGATGTGAAAAGTTAGGGTTTCATGGTTGAATTTTTTTTTTTTTTATTTTACCATACTTCATGAAATTTATTTTGAAAGATTTTCAATTATTTGGATGCTACAAAAGTATTTAAGTAAATAAATACGTTTTTTTAGCTAAAAAATTATGAGAGAGTCGCTTTGAGGTTTATGCATGTATGAAGTAACGACCTAGTATAAGTCCTAAAAAGTTGGGGCGTTACAACGAAATTTGGCAAATGGACGCCAAGGCAGTCTTTCTGAATGGCTATCTTGAAGAGGGTATCTATATATCTCAACCAAAGGGGTTTATAGAGCAGAGTCAAGAGCAAAAGGCTTGCAAGCTTAAAAGATCTATTTATGGGTTTAAATAAGCATTTCGATCCTGGAATATGAGATTTGACACTATGATAAAATCTTATATCTTTGAACAGAACATTGACGAACCTTGTGATAGGATATACTAGCATACAACAAAAGCAAATAGAATCAATACATTTAATTTGAGTTCTAATATCATGCTTTGACAGAAAATCAGAAGAGGGTTTCTTATGAACATACCTTTGATAAATTCTCACAAATCCAAGCTGCTCTTCACATGATTTCAACTCGAATTCTCAAGTGAACCATCAAGAGATCTTCTCTACTATTCTCAGCCTTAAATTTGAGTGGTGGAGCTCCAATTAGATTGAATTTGTGAAGGGTGTTTGTATGGGTTTCGATGAAGAAGAATTTCTACAGCAGTCTTCTCAAAAACTCAGAAAATTCTCTCTTCCAATCTTCAATTTTAGAGCTTTTATACACAAAATGCATGCAAGCACTCAAACTCAGCTCAATGCCAGCAGCAACTTGATGAAGAAGTGGGATTTGTGTGTAAATTTGGGAGGAACACCTCCTACTTGGTGGGATGAACCCACTCAAACCAAGTTTTCATTTTTCCAATTTCAAATTTTAATCAATTCTAAAATTAACTAAAATTTGATTTAATTAATTCATAATTAATTAAATCCAAAATACCAAAATTCAATTTCTTAAATTGAATTGAAATTGAAATTTAATTTGACTTTTAATTAATTAAATAATTTAATATTATATATTAAATTAATCACACACCCAATTTAAAACATGAATCCTATTCATGTAATTAATATTTAAATCAATATTTAAATATTATAAACTCTCCAATTTTATTTAATAAATTAAATTTTAATTATATCAAATATAATTATACAAACCTTAATTTGAATTTGAACTTATTCAAAAACAAAACCTAATTTCAATTTGAACAATTCAAATTGATATCATTCCAAATTCACTCAATTTATTAATTCAAAGTGTTCATGTTTTACAAGCTAGTAGAGGGACCTTATGGACCTACAGATCACGAGCTCCAACGATTTATGATTAATTGGCTAAAACTCTTTAGGTCAGATGAATCAGTATTCGTCAACTATCAAGTCACACCACTATAGCTCAATATTTGAACAATTGGTTCTTGATCTAATCACTAAACCATACTCCTCTCGGGCCAATGAGATGGTGGGGCCCCTTGTTCAAGACTTGGATTCAGTACTTAAGGGAACAACCTTTCTTCTATCCCTAAACTGGGTAGGCGTGAATTTCTTATTGTAGTCTATGTCCCCAGCTATCTACCCGGTCTTACCCCTGAAATGGGAGGCTTATTGAGTCGGCGTTGTTGAGCCTCACCTATGCAAATCTAAGGATAATCCTAAATAAACAGAAGTTCATAGTTAGCTCAGGATTAAGTTCAAGTTACCTAGGCCATCTAAGTGAAAGAGTCAATCTTAAACAGTAAACAGCATTATAAAGTAAGAGTGATTTATTTCTTGGTCCGATCTTATGCAAATTCATTGCATAGGATGCCTCCGCTCCTCATGTCAATACATGAACAAATCAAGATCACTAGTAGAACCTTTACAACAAATTGTAACAACTACAGAGTGGGTCGCATCCAATAATGTTACCAGAATAAGGCACCCAACCTTATTCGTATACTATAGAACATTTTGGCTATTTACTCGAACTTGATCCATCTTTATATCTCTACATAAAGTTCAAGTATTCATATAATTGTCATGGATCTTAGTTTATTGGATTTAGACTTTACAAATGCAATTTATAGATTCAATAACAACTTTATTGAAGAAATGTAAAATAACATCTTTATTGATAATAGAATATGTTTAACTTTACAAACTGCGAGTGTTAGGACATCGAACCTAACACCTTGTGTTTACAAGAAGATTGTCAACAAGACTGTAGCTTTTCTGGTTTTATATGTTGATGATATTCTACTCACTATAAATGAAGTAGAATTTTTTGTTGATGTTAAGAGATGGCTGGCATCACAATTCCAAATGAACGATTTTGGAGACGCACAGTATGTTCTTAGAATCCAAATAGTTCAGAATCGCAAGAACAGAATGCTAGCATTATCTCATGCATATTATATAGACAAGATATTGTCTAGATATAAAATGCAAAGTTCCAAAAGAGGTATGTTACTTTTCAAGCATAGAATTCATTTGTCTAAGGAACAATGTCCTAAGACACCTCGGTTGAGGTTATGAAACGAATTCCCTATGCATCAACAATTAAAGTTTGACGTATGTCATGTTGTGTATACGCCCAGACATATGCTATGCAAATGGAATAGTCAGCAGATATCAATCTAATCCAGGATATGATCACTGCACTGCCATTAAAAACATTCTCAAGTATCTTTGGAGAACGAGAGACTATATGCTCATGTATGGTGCTAAGGATTTGATCCTTTCTGGATACACTAATTCTGATTTTCAAAACGACGTGGATTCTAGGAAATCTACTTTGGGATCAGTATTCACTCCGAATAAAGGAGCTATAGTTTGGAGAAGTATAAAGTAAAGTTGTATTGCTGACTCCACCATGGAAGCGGAGTATGTAGCTGCATGTGAAACAGCCAAAGACGCAGTATGGCTAAGAAAGTTCTTGACCAATTTGGAAGTTGTTCTAGATATGCACTTGCCGATCACCCTCTATTGTAATAATAGTGAAGCAGTTGCCAATTTCAAAGAACTGAGAAACCATAATTGCGAAAAGCACATCAAGCGTAAATACCATCTCATTAGGGAGATCGTCCCTCAAGGAGATGTGATCGTCACGCAGATAGCCTTAGAAGACAATTTAGTTGATTTAGAATAACGTTACTAACAAGGTGAAGGAAGCTTTCTGGCAACATGTGCAGAATACAGCTAACCTAACTACCCTCATCAATGCGAGCCACATTCATCTCCATCACGTTAAAGTGGACCATCATCTTCAGAACGTGTTCTCGAACAGATGTATTTAAGAGCTTCGTGCTTGAGCTGCTCAGATGGTTGTCCGAACATTCACCTCAGGGACTCTATGATCTCATATGCAGAGACCATAGACTCATGTTTCTTGGCCAAGACGTCGTTTAGATTGGCCAAGATATAAGATCGGGCCTTCTTGTTCGCCCATATTCGTCATATGCCTCTCGAACAGTCCAAGCGGTAGTTTGAGTCATAATAGAAGGACATTTCTCCGTAAGGACAAACCGCAGGTCATCGATGATAAGAATTGTATTAATCGTGTTTTTCCAACTAGTATAGTTTTCGCTAGTCAGTTTTTCGACGGATAATAGAGGAAACGTGGTGGTTGCCATTTAAAAATTGCTGAAAAACATGAACAAACTTAATAAGTCTATATGCATTACCACTTTTAACACCAATTTTAGTTTTAGCAAAATAGTTCTAACGGACCCTAAGTGAAATGACATCTATTTTGCAATGATACCCCAGCGAGGTAGAAAGTCACTGGTGGGGTGATCAGGTGCCCCTTCACTGGGATAAGACATTCTTAACCATTAGACAGAAACAACTCTTGTAACTGATTCTAACAGTCACCATTTTTCGGTCCAGAACATGTTAACCTTTAACAATTCCGCGTAAGTGTAACCCCTCATTTTAAGCCCTAGAGTCCCGCTCTAATGCGCCCACTGTGGGGAAAAAGTAGATTAGAAGAAGAGACTAAAGCGACCTTATCCTTTACAGGAGATCAGATAAAGAATCATGCAAAACTGTCATCCTTTAGGGGGACACTCCCAGGGTGCCTCAAGGCAATTCACAAAACGTTATCCAACCTAATGAGAGAAACTGTGGGATATGTTGTCACACGTCCCGCTCTCATTTACTATGAACATTCTCTCCATTCACCTTGGTATTGACCTACCTAAACACCATCCTTTAGAGGGACACTCCCACAGTACCTCGAGGCCGAGGATAAATCTCACGATGTGAACTTTAGGGAGAAACATGTAGAGGTTTAAGTGAAATATCATATATCCCAAGTACCTCCCATTGAATGTTCTACCTAGGAATTCATTAACTTAGTTAATCTGGCTACTGATTTTATCTAAGTGTGAGTTTGATTTGCTCAAAAACAACTCTTGCTTTTGATAATTAAACAAGTTCGAATCAAGTCCCGTTAAATACTTTAACAGACTATCATCAAATTTGCATGCATGCAATAAATCTATCTAATTCACCTTTCCATGTAAGTTCCCAAGTAGGAATGTTCCATTTCTGTCAGCTTAAATACCCTAGCCTAGACAGAACCCGCCTTAGACAAAAGGTCCCTTATAGATAGATTTGGTCCATATTTAATTTTTTTATTAGTCAATTTAATCCTATTAAACTGCTTAAAAGATTAAACTTAGGTTTCTAATCTCATTAGAACCATGATCTTAGGTCTATCTCAATCAAATTTTAAAACTCTTTTAAAACATGATTCAAGTCTAAGTTTGCATGCATGTCTTTCTTATTGATCTTAGTTCTAATTTCCATTATAACCTTTATAAAAGAAAACAATTAAAACCATCCGCATTGCTAGGCTAGACTAGGTATTTATAACTTTTATAAATTAACCTAAGTGTCATGCTTCATGCAATGTCCACTCATTACTATATATAACTCTTATATAAGTTGTAATGAACTAAGCATACATGCTTCCATACACCCTTATACTATAACACTTATAATATAAAGATGATGCATGAATATATTTAATGCATGCATATATATAACCTTATATAATATGATGCATGAGCATGCTTTTATGTAATTTAATCATGCAAGCTACTATATTATAACTCTTATATTATAAGGATGATGCATGAATAAATGCATAACCTATGGTGGGATTGAAAACTATATGACATATAATTTAAACATACATCTCATGAACATTCAACAAAATGAATGAATCGGGATGATTAGCCTAAAAAAATCGGAAATTAAATCTATCTATTACATAAACCATCGAGCTAACCGATTCAAACAAGCGAACCGGGTCTTAAACAGCCCGGGTGAAGCCTTGCTCCCTGATCGTGTAGCTTTTCCTTGTGATCGTTGAGTAACTTTGGTCAAGTAGCCACGATCGTGTAGCATGGATCGGGTACCTTTGACTATGCAATGAAGCATGAAGGCCACTCAATCGTGCAGCGCACCAAGTATAACACCTACCTAAACAATCGAGTAGACAATAACTATGTGATGAAGCATGATTGTCTAGACGATCGAGGAGTAGGCGTTGAGTAACGCTTATCGAGTGATCGAGTAGCCAGTAACTATGCAATGAAGCATGCTGGCCTACTTAATCGTTTAACGTGCCTACCAGGCAACGAGTATCCCATACTCAATGATCGTTTACCCCCGTCGTTTACACGATCGAGTAGCCAACGCAAATCGATTGAGTAAACACTTTACTCGTTCGTTTATCATCATCCATCAATCATTTAGTAAATGTTACATGATCGAGTTAGAACTTTTCTACTCAATCGTTTAGCCAAATCTAAACAATCATTTAGCCTGGGCTACACGATCTGACCAACCTTTGGTCTTCTTCTTCCTCGAAGTAAACTGCATCTCCATGTCGTAAAGCTTCACCACGAGCAACTCTTACAGACTCAAACACTTTGAATACAGACTCGATAACAAGTTAATATGCCCAAAAACATAGAAGCCCTTACAAATTGACTTTGGAATGTAGAAGAAAGTAATAAATAGAGGCAATCATCCCAGAAACTCCATTCACATCCACAAAAACATCTAACACTTAAAATACAATGTAGACATGCTTAAAACCCACCAAGAATGTAAATGCAATTCAATACATTAATGGATTTGGAATATCAGAAAAACCTGACTCTGATACCAATTGAAAGAACTCTTATTCAAGAGAACCATTGAGCGGAAGCAAGATCGTTCCAAACCCATTGTGAAAGAATAAAACATTTACAAACATACAACCACAATTATGCATTATCGAGTAAATTATAGCATGCCTTCAATTAAAACAAAGGGAATTGAGTATCATACCTTTGAAGAACTCTTCTTCAAATATTCCCTCGATCTACACCGGTCACGCATCCAACAAACTCGATCACGAGCACGAACGCAACGAACAACCAGTGAATTCCACAAACTGTTAGATCCTTGAACTCAATTGAGTAAGACTAGATCCTCGACCCTCAAACAACAACACTCGATACTACTACTCAGTTACCTTGGTATTCTCGGAGTGAGAATTCAGAAGGTGTGGGCTCTGTGTGGATTTGGTAAAGGGAAGGAGGAAGTATAAGATCGAGTAAGTGGGAGAAATAGAATGTCTATCGTATAGACAGGGTACCCAATTGTTTAGTAAACGAGAGGCAGTCGTCTAGTAATCTCGCTCTTCGTTCAATCTCTCAAAGGGCTATCGTATAACTCTTTTTTTTTTCTCTCGATCAATTGTGATGCGCTTATCGAATATTGAAAAAATGAAAACTCTTTTCAATGTTTATTCTTCAGTTATTAAAACTGATAATAACCTCCCACTTCACGCATGGTTAAAGGAGAAACCAATCATAATTATCTCATAATTGTTTTTATTAGAAATAAATATAATAACTAATTTATCATATTATATTTATAACCTATAGTTTTAATATCACATCATATGTAATATTTAAACCATAGTTTCTTTTCTCCTTTATTTAATATAAATCATACTTATATTAATTCCTCCAATTAATGTATCTAATACATCAAATCAATTATATCAAATATAATTGAATCAATTTAATTATATCATATATAAAAAAATTTCCTCTTGTTAATTTGAACATTACAAACTAACCCAAAAACTGATTCTCAACTTGAATCCATTGATCTACCAAGGGGACCTTATGGACATGTAGCTTGAAGCTCTAACGGTACGTGAATAACTGACTAAACTCTTTAATCACGATATCCACCATCCATTAACTGTTGGGCATTCCACTAAAAACTGACAACTGCACTCTTTGCACTACAGATATATTTCTGTGTCCAATGGATATAACCAATCAATAATACAATAACCCTTCACAGATCGCTCCTAAGTACAGCTGGGCCAATTTACTATTTTACCCCTGTAGTTACATCTAACTCCTTAAGTACCACAAATTCTCTAATGAACAATACATCATAGTCCTGCTATGAGTGAACACTTCTCGAGTCATGAGAAAGTGTGTGGCGCCACATTGTTTAAGCCCCGGAATCAGCCCTTAAGGGAGCAATCTATCTACTTACCCCTACTTCAGGGAAGGAGTGAATTCCATCTTGTGTAGTTGAGTTCTCAGCTCCCCAATCAGACGAATCCCCAAAGTGGTAGGTTTGGGTCAGCGATCTGGCCACTCGTACTTATGCAAATCAAAGGACTGCCCTCACAGGCAGGAGTTCTCAACTCACTCAAGATTAAGATCATGTTACTTATGGTCATCCTAGTGAAATGAAAGTCTCTGTCATGAACGGCGTTATATAACGAAACTAAACATTTCGTGGTCCGATTTTATACAAACTCTCTTGTATAGGATACCCCACTCGCATGTCTTCACATGAATGATCAGGATCAGACCATCTGTAGCACTTCATAACACTTATAACATCTACAGAGCGGGTCGTATCCTTAGTGTCACCAGGATAAGGTTTCCCTCCTTTATCCATATACTACAGACCATTTAGGTTATCACTTAAGGCATGATCCACTTGTATACCTCCAAATACATGCTTAAATTATAACGATAACCAGGGATCTTAGTTTATTGTTTTGTGGTTAATGCAACTAAAATATCTCATATTTGATAGACAATAGTGAAGAAAATATCTCATATTATTACATCACAAATGTTTATTCATACACGTGTTTACAAACCACAGGACCCTACGAGATTTAAGGCATCAACCCTAACAGATAGTTGGGGACATAGTTCTGCTAGACGAAATTCACTCCTACCCATTTTAAAGTTAGCAGATAGGTTGTTCCCCTAAGTACTGACTCTTGGTCTGGAACAAATAGGCCCCGCTCTCTCTATGGCTAAGAGGGACTCGGTTTATTGGTAGGACTAAAACCAATTTTTCATTAGAGTATCAATAGATACTTAATGAGCAAGATGTATTACAGGGTAAAACGATAATTTTGACCCATCTATTAATAAGAACAACTTGTAAATGATCGACTTACTGATCATGGTTAAATCAAGTAGGTAGAAATATATCTACAATGAGGATAGTACAGTTACTGTGCTTTAGTGGAGTGACACAGTAGTTAACAAATGCTAATTAATTCGGTTTAAAGAGTGTAACCAATTAATCTCAGATCATTGGAGTTTATGATCTGTAGGTCCATTAAGTTCCCTCACTAGCTCACAAACGGATTAAACATTAGAATAGCGGGATGAGAAAAATTGAAACATTCAAATTCAATTTAAGAGAATTATTAATTATATGCGCTATAAATTAAACGTTTAATTATTGAATTAAACAAAGTTATAGAATTTGAAAAATATGTAAATATAATTTAAATATTAAATTACAAGAATATGGATTCATGTCCGGGATAGTTGTTTTATTAATTTAATATTTGACATTAAATTAATTTGATATATTAAATTTGTTTAATTAATAGTCTTAAAATTGAAATTCAATTTTAAAAAGATTTTATGGAAATCATTTTAAAATTGAAGAAAAAATAACTTAGAAAGTGGGTTTTTCCCACTTCCTACACCTTGATCCCACTTTTATTTTGCATTATTGGTGTCAATACCTCATACATTCATATTGCATGTTGTGGTTGATAAAATAAAAAACATACAATTGAAAAAAAGGTTGATCAATTCTAAATTTTGAAGAGAAAAGGGTTTTCTCTCTCAAGTTCTAGACATAACATAAAATTCTCTCTTTTTTTCTCTTCAATTCAACTTTTTTTGGGTTCTACCACCCATCTAAGGTCCTAGAAGATAGTAGAGAATATCAAATGGTAGTCTACAACTTATTGGAGAGGGGCTTTCAAGCTGAAATTGAAGAATAGAAGAGTTTATACTTCAGAAACCCTATTTCCTTAATATGAACATGCTTGCTTGATTGCTAAAATTAATGAAATTATAGTGCTTAATATCCAAATTGCTTATGCTTGTTGATTGTCAAAACCAACATGAGTAAATATATTGTATTCTTTTAGGAGTATATATTATATGAAGTATGTACTCTTTTTCCTTCACTAGGTTTTTTTTCCATCCTAGTAAGGTTTTAACGAGACATATTTCATATATATGGGCATCTAAGGGAAAGTATTATAAATATTATAATAATAAGTAGATGCTCATTGCTTAATGTCTCAAAAAGCATGTGTCAATCTTCATGTTGTTCGTGTGCCTTGTAGATATTTATGTTTGTGTTCATGTAAGACCACATCCTACTTGTCACTTTGCCTATAAATAATGACATTTGGTGGATCTTAAAATCACACACATTTGGTGAGAAATCCACTTCAAAATTCCACTAAATTTTCATATTATCAAATTTTTATAATTTTAGTTATTTTTATTTTATTATTATATTTATGTATTATATTTATATAATATTATATTATATTTTTTCCATATCCATTATGCTCCATTGTGTTCCTCAATTTCACAACATAATTGATTTTATACAGTTAAAATTTTTTATGTCAAAATCCGACCAAGAAAACTTACTTGACCTTCACGTGCCACCAACAATAAATTTGTAATTTAGAAGGTGAGAACACTAGTAAAACAATTAGAATAACACATCAAGTATGCTACTTTCCACAAATCTTCGATGTTAGAAGTTAGATTTTAGCAAGTTGGGAGCAAGCTTTTAGGGGAAGCAAATTAACCGATAGTTGTTATAATTCATATAGGGCTAGACCTAAACTTTCCTTCATCATTTTATGAACTGGGCTCCAAAAAGTTGGATTGAGGTCAAGGTTGGCCAATTGGGTCAAGGTTTGACATGAGGAACTTTCTTAATTTTACTCTCATATTTGACCTTTTTTTTTAGACTTTCTCGTAGGTCTAAATCACCCTAATAATAATTATGCTGATTTTTTTTTTTTTTTTTAGCAAAGTTCGTTATACCATTAAAAGAATATGGATTTATAAGATTATTAATACCATTAAATAGATACTAATCTATAGGGTATATTTGTATATTTTTATAAGGTATATTTTAGTATATTATATTTAAGGTATATTTTCTTCGACGGAATTTATAAGGTATATTCATCCGCGGATCATCATGGAGGCCAAAATATTTGTCATATCGTTTCTTATTCTTTAGTTCTTTCATAGTAGTTCTTTTAATTATTTAATTTATTTTTTAGGTGGCTTTTAAATATAAGAAAATGAACCAAAATATTTAAGTAAAATCTCACAGTCTAGTTGTGATAAACCACGATAGATAACGATAAACTTTTATCTGTCTATCATGACACAGATAGTAGTTTATGATTGTCAATTGCAGTTTATCACAGTGATATTTTGCGTTTAGTTGTAAATATTTTTAGTAGTTTTGTCATTTAAAATAATTTCTTTTATTTTTTATTAATTGATTATTTTGATGATGATGATGATAATAATAATAAAATAATCAAACGAGTATTTTGTCAAAATATAAAATACCAACTTGAAAATCTTAAGTTGGTGGATTATAATAAGTTCAATTATATCCTGCATATTTTAGTTAGAGTTACAATATCCATTTAAAAAAAATTCAAATTTTTAAAACTTAAGAAATAAGAAAAATAGTATTATGCTTTCAAAACGTCCACTTTAAACAATGTAGTTTCAATTTTTCACTTATTTCAGTCTCTATACAATAATATCCATCATCTTGTAGAGAGAATGCATGATTCTTAATATGTCTCCTTTAAAATGATGTGTCTCTGAGTTCATCATTCTTAGCTTAAATATCAATTTTCTTGAACCAATTATGATACCATATCAAATAAACATGTAATTTATCTCAAAATCAATTGGCAATAAAAGGAGTAGCTCACATTGTTGGAAAATTCTCAAAACTCAATTCATGATCATTCTAAAATAACTCTACAAAATAATCAAGATAAGGATCTAACATGGATGAAAAAACAAAATCTCTATAGAGTTAAATTACTTGGAATTTAGCAAGGAGATGTAGTTTTGTCGTTTTCCTCAACTATGCAACTCACTGGAATGTGTAGACCCTCACTCTCAGATAGAGAATAAGAGGCCAAAGAGGCATAGTATTTTAGGGATCATAACTCACTCTTAGATAGAGAATATGAGGCTAAAGAAGCATAGTATTTTGGGATCATAATAATATATTTATGAGTGATCCTAGGGTTCCCATAATTCCCTAGAATCAATAGGCTAATTTCTACTCAGCAAGCCACACTTCTATATGGAAAGCTATGGGCTCATAATCAAGACCATACAATATGCCCATTAAATAGTCCAAATATATAAATGTTATTTAATTTGTTACCCACTTATTAATTAACTATTAAATTAATTCCAATACACATATCTTATAAACATTGTGAGATTTCTCATTTTTTATCTCAACATGACTCTTCAAAATGATATTTCCTTATGTTTCCCATTCTTGACTCGATTTTTTGTCATTTTTTGGATCGAATATTCATTTGAATTTAATGAACTTTAATACCATGTTAGATAAATATGAAGTATCATCTCGAACCAATCGATAAGAGTACATCTCGACATTTTTTTTTTCTTAATTTGGAATTCTTTCTTGCATCTTTAAATGAATTTTCCTTCTAGACCTCCAAGGATAAAGCTACCTATTCTTGCTTTTACGCTTTGCACATGACTTTTGCTCAGTGTCATTGCAAATTAAAGCCGTGTGCAAAATGACCATCAACTTCCTGAGACGTCTTCTAAGCCAAGAGAACCAACCTATTACCGTCATCATATATATATTTCATAATACTTCCTTTTTTGTCTTGCAGGCTTTATTCCTCTACACTATGTCTAATTCTCTAACAATATGTACGGTATACTGAAATTTTAAATATATATATATATATATAATAGTTAAATTACAAATTTTAACGATGTGGGATGTTTTCAAATATAAGAAAATGAGTCAATTTATTTACAAATATAGCAAAATGTCATTGTCTATTAGTGATAGGCAACGGTAAATGCTGATAGACATCTATCAGTCTATCAGCGAAGTTTTCCATTTAAGACATCATTGATACACAGTAGTATTTTGTTATTTGAAAATATTTCTAACATTTCTTTTTTATTTAAAATAATTATCCTTTTAATTTTTTTGTTTAATAGGTTCTTCAACTTAAAAGAGTGCCCTAGTATATTTTTAAGTTTTTCAATTTTGTGTCCATTAAATTTTGCATCTAATACGTGTTTGGCCTATTTGACATATATTAAAATTCACTGATTTATGTGCTAGATACAAAATTGAATTTTTAGGTCTCATCAAACATAAAATTTGATATTATATTAAATAAATAATTTTTTTGAAAAAAGGGTCGAATATGTTATGATCTATTAGATGCGAAGCTGATAGTATGAACTTATAAAAATGTTTTTTAAGTTTAGAAATCTATTAAACCTAAAATTAAAAGATATTTTAAACATTTATTTAGAAATCTATTAAACTTAAAATTAAAAGATATTTTAGACACTTTTTTAAAGACTTTGAGACTGCATAGATATGAACTAAATTTATAATATAACGAGAAGAAAAATAAAATAATAATAAAATAGTGAGAAAAAAAGGTTGAAATAAATGAACATTAAGATAGTAGGGGAGCCCTAGAAGCTAGCGTGAGTAGGCCACCAACTACACTTGACCAATATTAATTAGAAAATAATAATTTATTTTTTATAAAAAAAAAATAATAGACAAGATTAATTTGAACCAAAATCTCTTATTTTACCGTTTTAAAATGTTGTTGTTGTTATTATTATTATTATTATTATTATTATTATTATTATTATTATTATTATTATGATGATGATGATGATAAAGTTCAAATGTTCACTTGCTAAACCAGGGAAATCTGTATACTTCTCATTGACAATCTTTTTAAGCATTTTGAATAACAATTTTTTCAACATAAAATAGTAAGACCTTTAATTACTCTCAAATTATCAAGTATTTAATATCGACAAAAGAAAATATATAACCAAACTCACTCAAAAGATCTTAACAACAATACAATAAACAAATCTCTAAGGTGAATGCCTATATGAATGCTCTCAACAAGATTCAAACCACTTAAAAAAACATAAAAACATAACCGATAATCTAATAAGCACTTATGATAAATAACATCATACCGAATTAGTATCGAAATATCTTGTTGCAGGTTTCTTAATTTATATAGAAAGTATTAATTTAATAGTCCACCAACTTTCATACATACTGGTTTAGTTTTTTTCCTTTTTTTAGAAGAACATAATAATTTAGTTTTAAAACTTTATTATACTTCAATTTAAGTTATAAAAAAGTCATTTTAGTTATTCTACTTTGATACTTTTTCCTTTCTAGTCATGGTACTTTGTAAATGTTCAAAATTAACCAATATAATTTCAAAAAAAATAATAAATTAATCCTACCACTAATTTATGGCTTTTCAAAATATATATCATTCTCTCTATTATTTTTTAAAAAATATTCACATTATCTTTTCTTTCTTAAAATTATTTTTCTCTCTATCATTTTTGGAATGATATTTTCATTGTGTTTTTTTTTTTAAATTAATTTCAACAAATCCAACTAATAAAAGACCAATTTTTAAAAATTTATCAAACGTATCAAGACGTATGAATTTGAAAACTAAAAAATATAATAATCAAAATAGATTTATGAGTCATGAATTTTAAAGTATAAAAGACTAAAATGGTATTAACCGACCATAAAAAATTTCCTAATGTTAAAAGTAAAAAATAAAGTTTAATGTTCCACACAATTATTTTGACTATTGTAGGTTTGAAACAAATCACCCCTCCACCACATTTCTAAAGTAAGTAACACGGTAAAACAAAAAGTCCTGGAGTTGTTTAGCTATATATGAACCAACAACATACACAATCAGACAATCAGACAATCAGACAACTACATGTGTGAAAATCAACCGAAGGCCCATTAGTAAAAAAATGATTAAATGTAGTCGCTTCTAAATGTTCATCCACATAAAGGTAAGAACGTAATTTGACGAAGTAGTGAAGTTGCTTCCACATTAGTTCATAAAATAAACTATTTCAATGTTTTATTAAAATTATGAAACTTAATAGTTTTGCTCTGGTTTTAAGGATCTCAAACTAAATGCGAAAAGTTATTCTACCTTTAATAACAGTTAAATATAGATTCGAAAATTTTAAATACTCTCTAATAAATAATTAGATACTTCTACCATTTTTGTTACGACAGTCTCATCCAATAATTTCTGGAACTCGGGATTTGTTTTAGTGTATAACTGTTACATTATAACCCACAATGGCATCACCAACGGTGTTGACCCAATAAGTCCTCGCCAGTGCATAGCCACGAGCCATCCGGAAAACCCCAGTCCCTCCGACGACCGGCAACTCACGAACAGTATGCATCACCGAATTCTTCCCCACAACAACAATGGAGCTGCCGTTGAACTCTCCGGCGGTGAATTCGTAGGTTAATGCCATCATTAAGCCCAGTTCCTGCTGCCCAGCAGATCCGTACAGCCCCTGTGCTCGCCCCACCTCCTTCGATTTCGGGTCGGGTGATTCTGTCAATGGGTCGTCAGCGATGAACACGGCGCCGAAGAGGGTCGGAGAATTCCCGGTGGTTGGGGCCTCGGCGACCTTGACGGCGGAGGGGGTCTTCCCGCTGACGGTGTCGTGGAAGTAGAATTGGATGTTGCTTACGGTCTGTTTCTGAGAATCGTGTCTTGAGATTACGGGTTTCTTTGGGTTCAGGCTTTGAATCCACGGGAGAGTTGCGATGAGGAGGATGAGGGAGAATGCTACAGAAAGATTTGTCATTTTTTTTTTCTCTTTTTCTTGACTCTGTTTTTGATGGAGAACAGAGATTCTCGGACTCTGTTTTTGGCGTAGAACAGAGATTTGTGAGTTGAAGAAGACGGTGAGGGTGAGGTTTTATAGTGAGATAAGGGTATTTTGGTCATAAAAATCAATTCATACCATTGCCAATAAATTTCGAGATTATATCCATTAAATCTATAAATTAATTGTATGATCAATTTACGTTGTCTTCTAGATTTCATTAATAGAAATAACTTATATTCTTTTAATTAAACTTTGGAAAAAATACCTTTTCACCCTTTAGATTTTAAATCTAGTTTTTATTTGGTCCTTAGGTTTCAAAATATTACAAACTTAGTCCTTAAATTTTACATTTTTTTTCAATTTAGCCCATTAATTTTAAAATATTACAATTTTATCCTTGAGATTTTATTCAATTTTGTACTTAGGTTTCAAGATTTTACATTTTTAACGTCATTTTTTCATTAAATACTCATTTTCAATCATTGACGTCAATATTTCTTAATTAAATTTTAATAATTATGAAGTGAAATTTTAAATTACTTTTAAAAGTGATGAAAATTAGTGAAATTTAATTTGTTTTAATTATTATAATTGTTGTAAATTTTTTAGCATACATTAACTATAATTACTGAAAATTAGTATTTAGTAAAAAATCGATATTGAAAGTGTAAATCTTAAAATCTAGGGAGTAAATTAAAACCAAATTCAAAACTTAAGAATTAAATGTGTAATATTATGAAACCTAAAGACTAAATAGAAACTAAATAAAAAATTTAGGGATCAAAAGGATATTTTTCCCTTAAACTTTTATGTTGTTATAAGTAAATCATGTTAGACCATTTATTAAGATTATTTTTGAGAATACATTCTATAGAGTAGACTTCTTTAAATGTCCGATTAATAAAGTGAAGGTATAGAATCAATTCATGATTAATTTTATTTTGTACAACAAATATGGAGCTTATAAATTTGAATTTCTTACTTAAAAAAAGAAAGTTTACATGTCATTTACTACTAACTCATATTTACGATATTTTTTAAAAAAAAATACTTATACTTATGTTAAGGACATAGCAATTAATTGATTTCTTCAATTAATGCGGATAGAGAGAATCAAACCATAAACCTCTTAATCGCTATCACATTCGTATGCCACTTAAACTATCTCGTTTTGGTACGATTAATTGATATTTAGTTCAATAATTTATTGTATAAAGAGATAGCAATTAATTGATTCATAGTAGATCTCTACCATGCTGTAAAGTTTTTATTTTCTTTTCTTTTTCATTTAAGGGGAAAATCTTGTAGTTACAGAAGAATTTCTCACATTGAATAAATTTGGAAGTTTTTGGAAAAGGAAGGTTCTTTCTTTTTAAATTTGGAAAAATAGTTCGACATTTTGGAAGAAGCAATAAAGTTTTTCAATCCATACCTATCTTGGGACGCCAGATATTGGAGAAGTTTTTCCATATCTGAATTTTATTTATTTATTTTTATTAAGTATGAAAATCTTTCATCGACCCATTTTAAGGGATTAAATGAAAATTAGCCTAAAAATTTAAAAATCAATGAATTTTAGTGTTTTGTTTTTGAAAGTATTGTGTGAAATTATTACTTTGACCTAAGAATGCACGCGTCAGGATCTTTGTTCTCACTCTAGCTTCTCGTTTCTCTCTCTCATTTCTTGCTCATACTATCCTCCTTTTCAAATCGCTTTTCTATGATGAGAAATCTTCTCACTTTTCACTTCTCACTATCTCCTTATATCTAAAAAAATTGCAGATTAAGCTCGAAGAAGAATTGATTGAGGAAAAGCTATAAATAGAAGAAAATGGGGAAGAAAAAGTCTACAGAAAATCTTAAATAAGTTTCTCCCAAACTGCAAATTAGATTTTTTTTTTCCAAAAAAAAGTTGCAAATCAGATAAGAAGGAAGAAGTTAAAAATTGGAGAATGCCAAAATGGTAATTTCACAGGACTTTGATGTAAGCAAAAGAGCAAAATTCCTTGATCATCATGTTAGACCATTTATTAAGAAGATCAAGTTGAATTGGGTTGGGTGGGTAAAAAAACTCATCCACCGTTTGGTTCACCAATTATTAAAGATGTTTATTACCTCGTTATTTGCATCAACTCATATTTCTTTATTTGCATCAACTCTCCTCATTACTCTCCTCCTATAATAATTATTAACTCAATTCTACTCTACTCTACGTGTCAAATGTCTCTTAAGTTAATTTTCTATGGATGACCCATTTTTCATTTGGATCCTTCAAAAAGGGTCATCCATGAAAAATACTTATTAACAGCGAGCATAATTTAACATAAATGATGCAAGCCCACAAGTTTTGATCATCAAATAATTATAGTGATACTTTTTTTTTTGGGGGGGAGGGGGGGGGGGATTTTCAGATATTAAAATACATCATACCAAGAGAAAAAAACTAAATATACATCACTCTGATAGAGAAAAAAAACTAAATAGATATAAAATTTAAATTTTAGAAACCAAAATAATGTTGTGTTCTAAAATAAATTAAGGATTATTGAATTTTATATGAATATATATATATATATATATATGTTTATTGAATAAATTTGACCTTTCAAATGAAATCACGACCAGAGATTCTATGTTTGAATTTCTAAAAATAAAAATAATATATATATATATATAATATATATATATTATATTATATTATTTTATATATATATATAATATATATATATATAATATTATATATATAAAATCATACTGTAGAACTGGTTTTTCAATTTATCCAAACATTCTTTTATACAATTTTTTTAACCTCAAATTTATTAGAATCATAAACGGAGTATATTAAAATTCAAAATTTTTATGTTATCATCCACTCAATAATATTTAAGTACTAGTTTGTTTTAGTTTTAAATGGTCTAAGTTGTAAATATTTAGTTAAAGATGATCATTTTGAATGCTAACAAATAAATTAAGGAATAAAATTGAACAATTTGAGAAGCTACCTTAAAAATGGTCTAACAAATTTATAATTTCAATGAAAGGATTGACATTATAATATTTTATAGGGTTGAATATATGATAGTTGTACAAAATTCAAAAGGTAACAAGGAAATTGGAGTCATATGGGGATTCTTTTTCCCACCCAATCCAATGGGGGGCAAAATTGCACAAGTGTAAGAACAACAACTCAACTAAACAAGCCTTTGAAAGAGTTTCTATTTGATAAAGGGTAGGTTCTCAAAAATATTTTGGTAGGTGGCCTATTCTTCCAGTTCTGGAAAAAAAGCAGTTAGGGTTGTTGGTCCAAATTAATTACAAAACTTCATTATGAAAAATAAGATATAACACACTCGTATGTCAAACAAATTATCTTTGGTTTGGCTCATTGTGACATATTAAAAAAATGTTAAATTGTTTGAGGAAATTGAATAAGATTTATGATTTGATAGATAGCATAGTTGATTTCAAAGGAAAATCAAACTTTTCGAGAGGATATGTTCGATATGAAGAACCAATATGCATAGAACTAGTTTTTATTTCATACTTTCAGAGGCCGTTTGGGGCGCTAAATTGAGATAAGATGTTTAAAGTTCATATGTCTGTGTTTGGGGTGTAGAGTTATTTAGTCTTCATGTGTCTGTATTTGGGGTGCAGAGTTAAGTTCATATATCTAGGGTATCTAATGCAGTTTTTTGAACTCTAAGTAATATGTTTTTATGATCACTATTTTTTTTGTATTTTTTTTATGCAATAATTTTATCCATCTTCGTTTGGATAAGATATGGATTGCATTTTTTTCTTTAATTCTTAAAGCTTTTCTTTCTTTCTTTTTTCGACAATTTAGTATAAGAAACTTGGCTAAGACTATTTTTCCCCCCTAAAGAAAAACGTGACCCTTGGTGGAAGAGTTACCAAAAACTTTTTAAGAGAACCAAAAAGTTACCTTACATAGACTACTCAAAACTAAAAGGAAATTAGTTTCTTTGCTAATTTTAAGCGAATTTAAACTTAACTTTAAATAGTTGACATATTATACAAGAGAAATAGAAATATTCTAAAATTTGATGATATGTTTTCTTGACTCGACGATTCTAAAAATCTCAATTTATAAAATGCAGAAGTGTCAAAATTATATGCAATTATTAAAGCCTCACAAAAAGGAGAAAAAAATAAGTTTATAGTTATATTAAACATAATATTTAAATTGTTAAAATGAATATAGTTCAACTGGTATAATATTTATACTATCAAAATATGATACCTCCATGCCACATATTGGAAAAAATACATTATTTGAATTTAAATCTAACAAATTAATTTACCTTTAAAAATATTGAATTGGTTAGAAATCTATTAAAGTTTAAAAATCTATTAAACCCTTTTTAAAATTTAAGAATGAAATACATTAATGGCCACTTCTTCTTTTTATTTTATTTTATTTTGTGAGTAGGATCTTTTTATTATGCATTTTGTTATGATTTCCAAACATACATTTAATATATGGTTTGTACGATTTCACTTCTTTTTAGAATGGTGATTTCACATTTTTAAGCCCATAATGTTATTAGAGAAATTTCTATGGCATAGACATAAGATGGAAAAAATATAACCTAATTACTTAACTAATTAATCAATATTACTTAACAATTAATGATTATTTTTATAATATATAGACTTACTAAATATTAATTAAATCTTAATGGTAAAAATATAACCTAATTAATTCACTAATTAATCAATAGTAACTAAACATTAATAATGTTTTTTCATAATATATAGACCTAATAGATATTAATTAAATCTTAACAATTCAACATAAGATTTTATGATCTACAAAAATTATTATGAAATAATTGGGAAATTCTTATCAATTGATTCTAAAAATATTTAGACTTTATAGCAAAAGTTCTAAAAGCTTTATATTCTGGAACTTTTTGCTATAAAGTATAAATATTTTTAAATATTTTTTTTATGTTTAAAAGATCCTTAAATAATATTCTATTCAAATACTCATTTAATTTAATTTCATTTAATTAGTTAATGTAAAAATATTTTTAATTCTGTTTTAATTGATTCACTACAGTTTTAAAGTTTAGATAATATAATAATAAGTTCACACAACTTTTGAATAAAATCTAAGGTGTAAATAGATAAATTTATAAAAATTGTGTAAATCGATAAATTTACAAAAATTTTATGATAGTTTTTCAATATATAATTGCGGGGTGGGGGATAGAACCTCCGAAAGTTATCTATATCTATATTATATTAAAAGAGAGTATAAGTAGGAGAATTTTGCATTCTATTTTGCCATTGATTTTTAATCATATTCCTATTGTACCCTCCTTTAATAGTTAGTTATAACCTTTCTATATAAAGTTATGCCCTGATTTTTGCATCCTATTTTACTTTTCCACTAATGATATCTTTTCCTTAAAACACCCCTCGACGACTTAACAAACACCTTTCAATATAAAAAAAATATTAATCTTTTTCTTCTACTCACTTCACCATTCCAACAAAAAAGTAATCACTATCTTGCATTTGTTTTTTCTACCTTATTTTTCTTTTAGGAAATTTTGTTTTTCTTTTGTTTTGATTTATATTTCTTTTTAAACACTTTGCTTCTTTCTTTTCTTTTGGTTTATGTTTCATAGGTTTTTTTTTATGTATTATTGTATGTGTTTTTTCGTATCTCTTTTTTTTCATAATCCAAAAAAAAAAATTTATCAAACAAAAAAATATAAAAATATAAGTCCTTATGTATTTACTTCAATCCACCACTTCTGCAAAACATTCTACATTTACTTTTTTAGGAAATCTTAACTTTCTTTTATTTTGATTTGTGAACATTTTGTTTCTCATTTTTTTTTCTTTTGTTTTTTTTTTGTTTCGTATTTTTTTTTTTACATTATTGTATGTGTTTTTTACCCTACATTTTTTTTTCAACATCCAAAAAACAAAGTGTATCAAGCAGAAAAAATGCAAGTCTTCCATGATATAATTATACTTTTTCTTTAATTCACATTAGGAGTTTATTTAGAATAACTTAAATTAAGAGTTTTATTTTGATGGAGAAGATGAGGAAATATGAGAGATGAGATTAGCTTGAAAAATTTAGGGAAGATGAAAATATGAAAGATGAGATTAGTTTTATTTTGATGGAGAAGATGAGTACTTGAGAATATTTTGAATATTTTTTCTAAAATAAAAAAAAAATGTATTTTCTATTTTAATCGAAAAGAAGGTGATATGATAATGTGAGGAAGTTGAAGGGAAAACCAAATTTGAGAAAATTAGGGAATAAGAAGATAAGAGAAAAAGTTTGAATATTCTAAAAAAATGTAAGTATTTCTTTAGCCTACTTTACTTTTTATAAATCCACATGAGATGATTTTATTTTAGAATGTTGAATAAATTAGGGAAAGGAGGATCAACTTGAGAAAATTAGGGAAAGGAGATATGGAGAGAATATTAGTGAGATACTAAGTAAATTTTGACTTCCTAATTTTAATTTTATTTCAACTTTAAAAACTATATCTTCAAATCACATTGTGATTCATATTTTATATTCAATCTTCTTAATTATAAATTTTATTGTATTTTTTATGACATCATAAATTTATAACTACAACTAATATAAGGTAAAAACTCTTTGTTAACCTACCTTAAATTGATGAATGAAACACAATAAATTATTATGTTGAAAATAAGAACCTTCGTTTAAAAATAATAGTGATAAGATATAGGTTTTTTCATGACCATAAAATATTGGCATAAATATTGAAATTGGAATTTTTAAATTTGTGGAGAAAAAAAAAAGTTTAATGTTTCACTTATAAATAAAGTATTTATTTTACTATTCTAAATATAACATTAAATTGAAATTGTTGGTAATATATATATATATATGACTATAACAACCATATTTTGTTCCTTTATTTTTTTTTTCTTTTGTATAATTTTATACAACAGACAAAATATTTGAAATGGAAAAAAATTGATACTCTGAAATGAAAAAAGAAAATTGATACTCCAATTATTTTAAAAACTATTTTTTTTCAAATTATAAAATATCGACATAAATATTAAAATTAGAACTTTGAGATTTGTGAAAAAAAAAATTAATATTTTACTTTAAAAATTATAAATGATGTATCTATTTTAATATTTTAAATATACAAAATTGCTGTAAACTTTTTTAATAATAACAAGATTGTGTTCCTTTTTAAAAATGATTTTTTTTTCATAATTTATAAAACCAACAAAATCTTTGAAACCAAAAAGATTAGCTACCTCAATTTTTGATTATCACATTTAATAAGACAATAAATAAGACTACCTTTTTCTAACAAAAAAAAAAAGTTTTTAATGAACCTATTGAAAATGTTTAAAGAAACAACTTATTTCATGAAAATAATAAGGATAATTTTTTATTTTAAATAAAAAATATAAAGTATAAAATTAGGATTTCATAACCTATGGAAAAAAAAGGTATGAATGATTTTTTTTCTAACAATTTAAATATAAAACCCATATTATCTTTTATGAAAACAAGATTATGACTAAGTAATCTTAAAACAAAAACTAATACTCTTTAATTACTTTAAATTAAAACTATAAGATTCCACACGTGCACACACATGCACATTATGATACGTGCGTGCACACACACGATGATATGTGTTCATTTTGTGTATGAGAGTTATAACGACATTGAAATAAAAATTATTAACTTAATTATATGAGTATAGAAGAATTTTTGTGGGAGTAATGATAATATGAAAACATTGAAATCAAAATTCTTACATTATTATCAGCATTTTTTTGACAAAAATAGCCAAGAAATAACAAATTAGGAAAAACAATGATAAATTTTTAAAAGAAAACCATTATTGACAAAGGAAAAACCTTGGGTTGCCCCTCTAAAATGATGCAACTAGTCTACAAAATACTAAATTTCATTACCATAACATGATGATCTATTCAAAAGTAATTAAAATTGTTATATTATCTAAGGTTTAAATGTTGTAGTAATTAAAAGTAAACAAAAAAATTATATATATTATTTATTTATAACATGCTAAAAGGCTAATATATTCTAAAAATTTTCATTAAAACGACCAGATTTCGCATGCATTGCACATGTGTCTTTACTAGTACGTATAAAAGAATACAACTCAAAAAATTAAGAGTATAAAATAAAGTGATACATTTTTTTAATAACTTACGTGCAATTATTTAATTTTAATGTTCATATTTTCATAGTATTAATTTTTCATCGATATGATGATAATTCTATCTTAGATTCAACATCGATATGAGAGGAGCATTAATAATTTTCATTATATTGTAAAAGAAACATGAAACATAAAAAAATAAACAACAAAATATCATTAACGTAAATATAATTTCTTAAAAAATATCTATGAAAATTGACATTTTATCGATAATAATAATAATAATATTATATTATTATTATTATTATTATTATTATTTGTAAAATTAAGACCTCTGCCAAGGTTGAAATCAACCTTTTAAGAGACCTTTAATATTAATATTGTTGTTTTCAAAACTTATTAGAGAAATATTGTTGTTTTGAAACTTATTAGATAAATATTGTTGTTTTGGGAATTCGAGGCTAGAGGTCGAACGTTGAGAACTCAACTAATGTGGAGGTCGAACGTTGAGAACTCGATGAACAAAGAAAAACTTGGAAACAATACATAAGCCGAAACTTCAACCCTCGACAAGAGAAATCTCGCGAAATCCGCTTAGGTTGTGAAGGTTGAAGTTTTCGACACCATCCACCTCGAGATTGCAGGTTATTGCTTTTCTTTTCCCTCATAGAGAACATAAAGTAATTGAGTGGTATACTATATGTATCTGTGTACTCGAGCTACTTCTAGAACGACCTATGTATTTTGTATTCATTTCGAAATTAGACGGAGGCTGTAGGAATTGAATCGTGAGGTGGGCGATGGCTATAATTTTGGGAGCGAACTCCAGGCGAATATGAAGCGCAATGGATACAAACAGGTTTATGTCTTGGAAATGCAAGATAATTCTAAATACTTTGGGTCTACGAACAAAAAAAGTAGGATCCCAATAATAAAAAAAAGCTGTTGTGTGATTGTTCCAGGAAGAAATGAAAGCAGTTCATTATACATAGGAAAATAACACAGATAACAGAGGAGACAGAATATTGTGAGAGACGAGACAGATTAAAGAGCAGAGCGGAGGGAGAGCGAGAGCTACGAAAAGCAGAGTAAAGTGAATCGAGAGCGATATCTTAGGAGAGAGCGTACTGAGAGAGCGAGATCTTAGGAGAGAGCGAGATTGAGAAAGCAAGACGAGAGCGAATCTAAGAGAAGCGAGATTCTTCACTCTTATTTGAACTTTCCATAGAAAATATATTAAAAAAAGAGAAAAAAGAGCTAATAATCATACTATAATTGAATAATCATTAGACTATAATTAAATATATTAGATTATATACTGATAATGAATAATAATTAGACCAATAAATTGAATATATTAGATTATATACGTATAATGAATTAATATTAGACAATAAATTGAATTAGATATTATACTATAAATGGAATAATAATTATATAATGTAAAACTTTATTGATACAAAAAAAAAAAAATGAAATACAATAAATTATAATAAAAAAATTGAATATACAATAAAATGAATATATAATATAAAAATTATTTTATTATCAATCCCTAACTATCTGGAGCCCGTCTTATAGTAACGAAGGACACTCTTTCGATTATGTCCTAACTGGTTACAAAATCCATATCGTTGTCGAGTAGCTGGTTCTGTCCAATCCATCTCGTTGTGATAACGTGAACTTTTCGAGTGTCAGTTTATGTTTATCGTATCGGGTGTCAGTTTCAAATTCAAAAGTTCAACAAAGCAATTGAAGATATCAAAGGAATAAATCGGAGTTGTCTAAGTTTTTTTGACAACAATAGTTTAGAGCAATGGACTTGCATATGATGGAGGATTCAGATATGGGTGGATGACGACAAATCTATTAGAGTGCATAAATGGAGTCCTCAAATGAACTCGAATGTTGCCTATAAATGCTCTTGCTCAAATAACATTCTTCAAATGCGTAAACTATTTCGAGAAAATAAGAGCAAAAATAAGGGATGCATTGGAGTGTCAAGATAAACTCAGGACCTGTTGATCTCGATGTTTTGTACGACCAGTCCATTCATCGATCATATGTTGTATGACGAGATCGTACTACTGAAGAAATATCTTGCAGACGTCGAAAGGCAGGATTTATACAGTTGGATTGGCATCTGATCACAGCCTTGGTCGAGAGATGAAGGTCTGAGACGCATACATTCCATATGTCTGTTGGAGAGTGCACTATCACTCTACAAGACATATAAGTGTTGTTGGGGTTACTTGTTGACGGTGAGCCGGTCACCAGAGTGATGTACGATGACTAGTTAGAAGTTTGTCAACTGTACCTCGGTGCGACCCCACCTGCCGATAAGATTAAAGGATCGAGGTTAAGTTTAATATGGTTAGGAACACAATTTCGTGAGCTCACAGATGATGCAGACGAGGAAACCGTCATAAGATATGCGTGAGCATATATACTACAAATGATGGGTGGAAGTCTGTTTTCAGATAAATCAAGTTATTTTGTTCACTTAATGTTCCTGCCACTGTTAGCTAACCTCCATGATGCGGGACGGTATTCGTGGGGTGGAGCATGCTTGGCATGGTTGTATAGACAACTATGCAAAGCAACAAGACCTGAGGTTCGAGAGATTACTGGGCTCTCATACTTTTGCAACTATGGGCTTGGGAGCGATTTCCAACAATAGCTCCACAGCTACATCATGTTAATGATGCTCAGTTAGTTGGACGAGCCTACGGTTCTCGGTATGTTGTTTTAATTCAATTTAATTTTTATATCACTGATCTAGTTAATTTGAATTCT
>NC_052358.1:46901088-46970725 GCF_009727055.1 Benincasa hispida
ATAAATGAGATATTTAATTTACATTTTTTTTTATTTTTATGAGTTATTATTTTTTAATTTATTCTTTTTAGAGTTTAAATAAAATAATAATAAATAATAAATATTTTTAGATTTTTTTTATAAAATGGAAAATTAAAAAAAAAAAGAAAGGATTAGAAAGAAGAAGGTGGAATGTGTAATAATTAAAAAGAAAAAAAAAGGGAAATTTGTACGGTATTCTCGCTCTCTATCAAAATCTCGCTCTCGCTCACGCTCACGCTCTCGCTCAAAATCTCGCTCTCTCAAACTCTCGCTGTCTCTCATAATCTCGCTCTCGAATTTGATTGGGAAGTTCAATGGCAAAAAGAAGGAGATTCATTAGGAGATGACAGAATCCGTTTGAAAACAATAATGTTTTCCTTTAAAAAAAGGAAGGTCGAGAGTTCAAAATTCGACCTAAGGAAGGTCGGTCGAATTTTCAACCCTCGACTTATTTAAAACAATATTTTTACAAATAGTTTGAAAACAACGATATTTTTCTAAATAGTTTCTAAAAGTACAATATCCTTTTATTTTTACAATATCCTTGATATATTAAATGGTTGAAACGTAAAATCGAGATATTTAATATATGATAGAACCGATTTATTAGATGTCAGAATCACAAATCAGAATCCTGCTGCTTTATCCAATTTAGTAATGAAATACAGTAACATTATACTCTATAATGGCATCGCCATTAGTGACATTCAAGTAATGTGTCTTAAGCTTTGCAAACCCTCGAGCCATCTTGAACTGCCCTCTCCCGCCGACAACCGCCACCTCCCGTTGCCGCTCCGTCACCGGATTCCTCGAAAACACGCTGATGGAGCTGCCCTTATACCGCCCGGTTGTGAAACCGTAATCAATATACATCACCAAACACAAATCTGCGTCTTGGCTTGCTGATACATACAGCCCTCGCGCGTTGCCGATCACTTTCGAATTCGGATGGGGTCCCTCCCGGAGCGGGTCGTCGATGGCGTAGACGCTGCCGAATGGAGTCGCCGACTGGTCGCCGATGGTTATGTTTGCGTGCGCTACTTCGACGGCGCTGGGTTTTTTGCCGCTCAGGATGTCGAAAAGGAAGAAATGGAGATTGGTTACCTTCTCCTTTAACTGAACCCTTGGGGTAGTTTTGGAGTAGTACTCGGAACGCGCAGATATGGCAGCGAGGAAGAGGACGAGGAGCCCGGTCTGTAGCCTGGTAATTTCCATGTTCTTTTTCATTTCCTTGATATTGGCTATTGTAGAGTTGGTTCTTGATTCTTATACTGCGTGATTGAAACTTATGGTTCTTGCAATTTGATTGTATCTGCTTATTAGGAATGGTAATGAAATCTCGTAACGTATGAGGTTTGTGTATGGATTATGTTTCTTTACAGTTTATATTGAAATGGAAAGTAACTAACACTTGGATTCACCTCTGGCTTTCCTTTCATGGAGATTTTTATATCAATATACCATTGAATTCAATTCCAACCCTGTCTTTGAATCTATTTTACCAATGCAATGCGTTAACGTTGAATTCAGTTTAATAGGATGGAAATGCATTGTAGAGTCAATGAAAAATGGTCGTCCAATCCGAGTATAATTTAGGATAAGACACTAGTTACCATGTCAAAAGTCAATGGTTAGATGACACTTGCGTTTTGTTGGGAGGGCATGGGATATTGATTTTGCTGAAGGCTCATTCAATATAGAGCAACATTTTGTTGGCAGCTGAAATGGGGACGAAACGTATGGATCTAGAAACAGACTCATTACACATACCTAGATGCTGAACAGGTTTACCAGCAGGGCTTCCTTTATTCATCTAGAGTTAGCTAAAGTAGCCATAGTGAAGTTTGGCTTGAGGAAGAATTGTGACTCACTGGAGCAAAATCAATCAATACCCTAAATCATCTCTAATGTTGCACTTTCCTTGGTTCTTTTTACAGAACCTCTGATGAAGTTGAACATGTGTTACAGTTCATGTCACATGCCACAATATTAAAGGAAAATATGTTAAATATTATCAGTTAATATCTTAGAAAAATTGTAAGTCTAATTGTTTCTGGCAAACTTACCAAAGTTTGTGTTAAGATTTCATCTGTGGATGAATCACATTTAACGTCTCCCAACTGAAGGGGACTTTCTACTCATAGTCAAATGCTCAAATCCATATGCAATCTCTATCAGCCTTGGCTCGAACCCTTTTAATCCTCCAAAGCCAATGCCATACTCCCTTAGCTTTTCCTACATCGTGAAATAACTCCTGACCATACTCCCTTAGCTTTTCCTACATCGTGAAAAGATTTTATTGTTATTATCGTCTGCTTTTTGCCATGCTGATTGTAAAATTAGAACAGAATAGATGATAATTGCTCACAAGTTTTGAGTTCTTTTTGTTGAATTCTATTGCATCTGACGAGGATCAAATTGGAGAAGCAACTAGCTCTTTGAGGTATTCATTTAGGGATATTTTGAACTCAGCAAGCAATGCAGTCCACTCTACACTCGAACTGCCAGTGATTACATGTAGGCTGTCTATCGTCAAATTGTCAACCAATATTGCTCCTCCTTGCCTTTCATGTTATTGAAGACAAATGGTCAGATAAAAACGTCTAACATGAATTATCAGGAAATGGTTTATGACAAGTGAGTTTGGTTTCGTACTTCAGGGTTTTAAAAACTTGCTCAAAAGCTCCAGTGTAGAAGGCATCATCATGGCCAAAATCATAGGATTTCCTCACGATTCCTATTCTCTTTCCTTTTAGTCTATCAGCCCTTAGAAATTGGCCATAGCCACCTTTTGGAATATACTTTGATGCTTCAATTGTTGAGTTATCATATCTGTCCGCTCCTACAATGGCATCTAGAACATAAGCACATTACTCATTTAGCAGAAAGTACTTCCTTTAGATTCTAATATAAATGGCCACATTTAGATAGAGACAAATTGATTACCCGACAGTGTCCTGCCTAAAAGAGATTGGAACGACCCCTGCTCGACTGGTACGACCTACTGTGGGTTTAATGTAAACTACTGAATTGATAGTAGAAGGGCATAATACTGATCCACCAGTTTCGATTCCCAGTGAAACTGCAACCATATTTGCTGCAACAGATATGGCAGAGCCGCTGCTCAAGCCACAAGGTTCTCCCATTGTGGAAGGATTCTGCAAACAGGGTGCATGTGGGGTGCTCTTAGCTTGTTGTTTTAAAACTAATTGTTTGCTGTCTGTTAATTGGAATTTCTATAACTGACTGGTTTTGTTTTAAAAGTTAGCTTAGAGGCTGAATCAATCCTTTCAACTCAAAATATGTTGGAGCCTCTACAATTGGACTTTCTATAACTGACTGGTTTTGTTTTAAAAGAAGAGAAATGAGGGAGAGAGAAGAAAGGAAGAGGGAAAGAAACGTTATAAAATAACGTAAAAGAGAATTTTAAAAATAATGTTTTTTTTATAAAAGGTAAAGATTACCTAATAGTTAATCATTACAAAAATAAAAACCATGGATGGTTTTAACAAATCTGTCCATGGTATTTACTTTTTACTACTTTTTTTTAATAAAAGAATAATATATAGTAATTACAATTACATTAATATATAAAATATAATATTTTTAATTTATGTAATATTCTGCTTTATTTATTATTTAAATTAAAAAATAATATTTAATATAAAATATATTTTTGGTCGATGTCGGTCGGTTTTTCATAAGATTTTGTTACAAATCGACACGACATGGAAAAATCGCTCGCTCACCTTCGGTTTGGCTCGATTTTTTGGCTAGCCATGCTCACCCCTACTTGTCTGCGGAAACCTTCAACATTGGCCCTCTAGTATGTTGACCTGATGGTTGTTATCTTGTACACCCACTCGCTTTAGGACAAGTGGGAGATTGTTGGGGTTGATGCCTAAACTCTCGTAGGGTCCTGTAGTTTGTAAACACCTATATGAACAAACACTTGTGATGTAATAATAAGAGATATTTTCTTCACCATTGTCTATGAAATATGATATTTTCTTTACTGTTGTCTATGAAATATGAGATATTTTATTTGCATTTACCACAAACCAATAAACTAAGATCCCTGATTGTCGTTGTAACTTAAGCATGTATGTGGAGACATACAAGTGGATCATGCCTTAAGTGATAACCTAAATGGTCTGTAATATATAGATATAGGAGGGAAATCTTATCCTGATGACGCTACGGATACAACCCTCTTTGTAGATAGTTACAAGTGTTGTGACGTGTTACAGATGGTTTGATCCTGATCATTCATATGGAGACATGCGAGCGAGGGTGTCCTATACAAAAGAGTTTGTATAAGATCGGACCACGAAGTGTTTAGTCTTGTTATATAATGCCGTTCATGACAGAGACTTTCATTTCACCAGGATGACCATAGGTAACATGACCTTAATCCTAAGTGAGTTGGAAACTCCTGCCTATGAGGACGGTTCTTTGATTTGCATGGGTGCGAGTGGCTAGATTGCTGACTCAAACTTACCACTTTGGGGATTTGTCTGATTGGGGAGCTGGGAACTCAGCTACACAAGATGAAATTCACTCCTTCCCCGAAGCAGGGGTAAGTAGATAGATTGCTCCCTTAAGGGTTGAATTCGGGGCTTGAACGATGTGGCGCCACACACCTTCTCATGGCTCGAGAGGTGTCCACTCATAGGACTATGATGTATTGTTCATTAGAGGGATCAGTGGTATTTAAGGAGTTAGATGCAACTACAGGGGCAAAACAGTAAATTGGTTCAGTTGTACTTACGAGCATCTGTGAAGGATTATCGTACTGTTGACTGGTTGTATCCGATGGACACAGAAATATATCTGTGGTGAGAAGAGTACAACTGTCGGTCTTTAGTGGAGTGCCCGACAGTTAATGGGTGGTGGATAATGTGATTAAAGAGTTTAGACAATTATTCACGTACAGTTGGAGCTTCAAGCTACAGGTCCATAAGGTTCCCTTAGGAGCTCAATGGATTCAAGTTGAGAACCAGTTTTTGGGTCAGTTTGAGTGTTCAAATTGACAAAAGGGAGTTTGATTATATATGATATGATTAAACTAGTTCAGTTATCTGTGATATAATCGATATAATGTATAAGATACATTAATTGGAGGAATTTGATATAAATATGATTTATATCAAGTAAAGGAAAAAAAGATTGTGGTTTAAATGTTACATATGATGTGATATTAAAATTATAGGTTATAAACATAATATGATAAATTAGTTATTACATTATTTATAATTAAAATAATTATGAGATAATTGTGGGTGATTTCTCCTTTAACCGTGCGTGAAAGTAGGAGGTTATATTTAGTTTTCATAACTGAAGGATAAAATGAAAAATGTTTTCATTTTGTAAAGGATCGCTTCTTTAAGTACACTGTTAATCATTTAGCTCACGAGAGGCTACACAACATCCTTCAAGTATTTGTCTAAATGATCATGTACACACACCATTTTCTAAATGATCATGTAGCTTTTTACTAAACGATCGTGTGGCTAGCGAGATTCACTGAACAATCATGTAATCGATCACGCCTGTTTTCCTAAACGATTGTGTACCTGTTGAGTTTTACTAAACGATCAAGCACACAAGTCTATACAACAGACAGTTCATTCTCCCACTTGCTTTGTTGTATTGTGATATTGTAGTTTCCTCCAACCCTCTACCAAATTTAACAGAGTCCACATCTCTTGGATTCTCACTCCGAGTATATCAAGGTTACTGAGTGGTGGTGTTCGAGAGGTTACTTGTTCGTGGAGAAGTTTGTTCGTGACCACTAGACAATTGGGTTGGAGTTCTAAGCGACAGCGAAAGGTAGCTGTTCCAAGTTCTTCATGAGGGTGAGAGATATGTGGAAGAAGAGTTCTTCAAAGGTAAGTCTCTCACTCCTTTTGTATTTAATTTCTAAAACATGTCGTAATTTGTTAATAGATGCATAACTGGTTTGTATGTTTGTGAATGCTTGTAATTCTGTCACAATGAATTTGGATTGATCGTGCTTCCGCTCATGGGTTCTCTTTGATAGGAGTTTCTTCAGAATGATCATGATCAAATCATTTGTAGCACTTTATAATAATTGTAACAACTACAAAGCAGGCTGTCTCCATAGTGTCACTAGGATAAGGTACCTAGTCTTCTTCATCTACTATAAACAGTTCAGGTTATTACTTAAACAGGATCCATCTGTATGTCTCCACATACATGTTTAAGTCACATCCAATAACCTTGTATCTTAGTTTATTAGTTTTGGCTTAACACAACTAAATGTCAAATAAAATAATACTTATTTTATTAAATAAATAATATGTTTGTATAAATACAATTTATAAACTACAAGACCACGAGATTTAGGGCATCAACTTCAACAGCGGAAGTGTGTCAATGTTGTGCAATTAGTTTTCGATTTTGAGAAACACAAAATACAGAGAAGTTTGCATACAAAAACATACAATAGGGTCAACATTATAAACTCTAAGCATGTTGTTCTATTGAGAGGAAGGGAAGAAGTACTCACCCTTGTTGAAACCTCTCCTCGAATTTCCTCTCTAAAGGTCACAATCTCAGCACTGCATGAACACAACAACGTTTCCAATGAACAAGATACCAGTATGCAACGACCTTGCTATTCTCCGACAAGAAATAAGGACGTGCGGTCTCCTTAGAGCTTTTGGGAAGGGAAAAGTTTATAGAGAGGGTGTGAGTTTTTTTTTTTTTTGAGAGATATTCTTGAATTAGTATTTTTTAAGTTTGTTTTTTTCCTTATCTTTCTGCATCCACAATATAGAATTAAAGAAGAGGACGGAGAGAGGGAGTTAATTAACTGAAAACCAACAAATAATTCCCATGAAATAGGGAGATTAATATTATAAAAATGTAATATTTAATATAATTAATTAATTAAACTTTAGTTAATTAACTATATATTATGCATCTTAATCACATTAAAATGCAATTCTCTTTTATAACTTATAGTGTTAATATAAATCTCATTCAGATTAATTTTAAACTATAGTATTTATATGAATCTTATTCTTATAAATAATAATTGAATTTTATTCAAATACTTATCTCTCACATATTATATAGTTTTAATTATAAATCATATTTATAATTAGCTATATACTATAGTGTATTAATATACGTTATACTTTATATTAATCACATTAAAAGATTACTTTTAATCCCCTTGAATAATTTCAACCATTCAAATTATCCCAAAAATATTTATTTATTTATTTATTTTTATTTTTAGTGAGCTAGTAAAGAGACTTTATGGACCTACAGATTAGAAACTCCAATGATACGATATTAATTAATTGAACTCTTTAGTTAAATTAATCAACATTCATTAACTGTTAGCTAGTCATTCCACTAAAGATCGACAGTTGCATTCTTCACACCGTAGATATATTTATGTGTCCATGGATAGAACCAATCAACAGTAAGTTGACCCCTCACGAATTGCTCATAATTACAGTTGGGTTACATTACCGTTTTACCCCTATAATTACATCCAACCCTTTAAATACTACTAACCCTCTAATGAACAATTAATTATAGTCTAACTATAAATTAGACTTCTCTATAGCTAGTGGGAAGGTGAGGTGCCTTATTGTTCAAAATCCGAAATCAATCCTTAAGGGAACAATTCATCTACTTTTCCTCAAGACATGAAAGAGTTAATTCGATCTTGTGTAGATATGTTCCCAACTCTCTACTCGGATGAATCCCAAAATGGTCGGTTATTGAGTCGACGAATCTGGTTACTTTCACCCATATAGATCAAAGAACCGTCCTTATAGACAGGAGTTCACAACTCATTTAGGATTAAGGTCAAATCACCTATAGTTATCCTAGTGAAATGATAATCTCTTCAAGTAACGACGTTTATAAAAAGAGACTAATCATTTCGGGTCCGGTCTTATACAAACTCTTTGTATAGGATACCCCCACTCACATGTTTCCATATGAACGATTATGATCAAATCATTTGTAACACTTTATAACTATTGTAACAATTACAAAATGGATCGTATCTGTAATGTCACCAGGACAAGGTACCCAACCTTATTCATATACTACAGACCGTTCAAGTTATTGCTTAAATATGATCCACTTGTATGTCAACCACATACATGTTTAAGTTACATTAAATAACCTTGGATCTTAGTTTATTGGATTAGATTAATGCAAACTGAATGTCGAATAAAATAACATCTTATTTTATTAAACAAAAAATTCATGTACAAAGAATTCACAAACTACCAAACCCACGAGATTTATGGCATTGACCCTAACATTCACATCCCTTTCTAGATTAAGAGGGTAATTTTGGAGGGGATGTGACACACACCTTGGGGGATGTTCATTTCCATGACAATATTCTTAGCACAAAGCATTCTTAAAGCTAGTTTCCCTATATTGCTAAAAAAAGAGATCAATCCCTTTATTTTTTTCATAGCAACATCGATGAGCATACCCTTTGATTGTGAGTGTTTACTAACCACATTGACTACACATAATATATCAAACCAAATAATAATAGCCGCAAAAAACGTATAATTACCAAGCTCATTTGTTGTTAAAGATTTAAGAAAAATGACATAGATGACCTAAAATAAAAGGCCCAAATGAAAAATAGGTACTTTTTTATAAAAAAAATCAATGAAAAGTGATCTTGTACTTATGTCATTGTGTGAAATTATCACTTTAACCTTAAATGTATTCTTATTCTCTTTTCTTCGTCAATTTCTCTCTCTCTCTCTTCTTTTTTTTTTTTTTTTTTTTTTTTTTTTTTTTTTTTTTTTTCAAAGTTTCTTCTTTCTTTCTTCCTTCTTTTTTTTTTTTACAATTTTTTTGCGATTTTTTTTTGAATTTCTCTTCCATTTTTTTAAAACTTTGTTCTTTTTCGTCTTTTTTTTTTTTTTGCATTTTCTTTCTTTTTTTTTTCCTTTTCGTTTTTCTGCATTTCTACTTCTTCCTTTTTTTCTTTCTTTTTTTGAGTTTCTTTACATCGAGCATAAATATCGGAGCATCGAGCACCAAACGCCGAGTAAACTTTTTGAAAATTATGAAGCATAAAATGTAGAGCATATAGCATCGAGTAGCAAGTGTCAAGCATCGAGTAGCTACTATATAACATAGAGCATATAACATGAAGCATAGAGGTAAAGCAGAGGAGCATCTAGTATCTAATATCTATAGTATGAGTATCGAGGATCGAGTATACAACATAGAGCATATAACATAAGCATAGAGCATAGAGCATCAAGTATCTAGTATCGAGTATCGAGTATCTAGTATATAATTGAAAGAACCGGTGAAGATTCGCAGCGGAAAGGGATCGTTCCCAAACTTTAAAAATTTTTACAGAAATCCAATTTTACATAAAAAAACATGATGTATTATACAAAAAATACAACATGATTTTAGAAGGAGAAAATGAAATTAGGGATAGAAGAAACCTTTACCTTTAAAGAATAACCTTTTTCACCGAAAAAATCGCTTGATCCAGATCACAACCTCTTCGATCTGAGATCTCAATTCTCTAAAATACGAAATCCAAATGGCCACCACCAACAAGAAACCTCCGTATTCTCTGTTAGGGTTTGAGAATAAGCAAGACTGGTGGGCTCTGCTGAAATTTTGGGAAGAGGGAGGAAAGGATGAGAGGGGAGAAAAAGAACACCTTTTCTTTTTTGTATGTTCTTGGAATTTTTTCAAAGAGTTCTCTCTGACCCTCAAAGAGAAGAGGAAGAAGATGATGTATCATTAAACTGAACCCCCTGCATGTTCGATTCAGAGAGAATTAAGGGGAGAGAGTTGTAACTCTCTCCTTTTAATTTAATTAAAATTAAATTAAATTAAATTTTATTAATAATTATATATAATATATATATATATAATTATATATATATATTATATATTATATATATATATATATATATATATATATATATATATAATAGCTAACTTTATTATGTATATATACTATATATTATATCAAATATAACACATAACCTATAGTGATACAATATAACTTATAGTTTTAATTTCTCTCAACATTGCATGATATTTAATATAATCCACATTTATACTAAATTCAATTATATGAATCTCATCCATATAATCAATATTTAAATCATATTCAAATATTTAATTCATCTCAAATAAATTTTATATTATAATGTATCAAATATATTAAATTAATTATATCACATATGGTTAATTAAATTAATTATATCACGTACAGTTAATTAAATTAATTATATCATATATAATTAATTTCCTCAATTAATTTGAACAATTCAAATTAATCCGAAATTAATTCTCAATAATCTTTGTTGAGTTATAGAGGGGATTTTACAGACCTATAGTTTGAAGCTTCGATGGTATTTGGATAATTAATTAAACTCTTCACAAATTGCTCATAAGTACAGCTGGGTCAAAATTACCGTTTTGCTCATGTAGTTGTATCTAATTTCTTAAGTACTACTGATCCATCTAATGAACAATAAGTCATACTCCAACTATGACCAAATCCCTCTCGGATCAAGAGAGGGTGTAGCCACATTGTTCAAGTCCCGGATACCCCCGCTCACATGTCTCCACATGAATGTTCAAAATCAGATCATTTGTAGCACTTTACAATACTTGTAACATCTACAAAGCGGGTCGTATCCGTAGTGTCACCATTAAAAGGTACCCAGCCTTATCCTTCTACTACAGACCGTTCAGTTATCATTTAAACATGATCCACCCGTATGTCTCTACATACATGTTTAAATTACATAAAATAACCTAGGATCTTAGTTTATTGGATTGAGTAAATGCTCATAAAATAACAATTATTTTATTGATAACAACTTGTTTATACAATGTTTACAAACTACAAGAATACAAGAGAATTTAGGTCACCTATCCCAACACTAGTATCAAGAAAAGTTAATAATCGCACATGTAGATAGTTCCCAGGGACGATTTGGTCTTTTCACAGGATGTTGATCCAAGCAGAAAGCCATTTTTCCTTCAAATCTTAATGAGTACCTATTTTTCATTTGAGCCTCTAAAAAGAGGCCATCCATACAAAACCCCCAAAGATTTAGCTTCACCCAGTGCTTCGAAATCATCATCACTAATTTCGGTCATTTGAAGTAAAGTTTCACGTATTTCAAATATTTGTTTTCTTATAGCTTTAACACTCTCAACACGGGTCTCCCTACGAGTACATGACAATGGTTTAAAATTAAAGTTTTCAACATTATTCTTTAGAATTTGTCATCTTTTTTATAGAATGTGCAAATATAGTATAAATAAGTTGTATCATGCCAGAAAAAATCTCTAGCTTTACTACGCTATTAGCCATATCACACAAGGTTAAATTAAGACCTGACAACCATAAGGAGTGTAAAATGCTCTTACATTTATAATTACCATAAAAACAAATTATTTATGTAAAAAAACTACATCAAATACTATTGACATATAAATTCAGTACACCAAACACCCAAAATACAGATAAATAAACTCCACAAACATATATACCCTAAAACATATGAATCCTACATACATATGAATTGAACTCAACCGCCACTGCAAGTTTTTTCTTCTATTTCAATATATATCTATATATATTTTATCATTAAATTTCTTCTCCATTTTTAAATACATTTGTTATCATTCTGATCTCTAGACATTTGTCCACTTTTTTCTCCATTTGCATTCCAGTTTTAGCATTTTTCCAGTTTTTCAAACCTTGCTCACTTCCAATTTTTCATTAAATTTGTCGTTCAAACTCTGGTCGTATTTCTCACTATTTTTTCAGTTACTTTGATTTAGTCATTTAATTGTATATAGTAACCATTAACTTTTTTCTTTCTCCATTTTTCGAGCGAATTTCCTAATCTCTCTTTCCTTCATTTTAGTTTTAAATTTATTATTAATCTTATTTAATGTTTATAGTACTAAATTATTTATGTTGTTTCCGACCCCATTTTCCCACCATCGTTATTTAGTAGCCATTGCTTTTCCATTAAATTTCATATATTTTATTATTTATTCTGTACTTGTGTAGCGTTTAATTTTGAAAATAAATCATTTTAAAAAAAACTTAAAGTATTTGACAACCTTTCAAAATAGATTTTGAAATATTGTCGAAGTATTTTTTAAACTGTTTTTTTTATCAAAAGAGTTTAATTAAAAATAACTATTTTGAAAAATATTTTTTTCTCGGATCAATTCAAACAATACCTTTATTATAATTATATATATAGAATACATATTTTTGTTGTACCTATTCAATAATGTGTACAACATAAAGTAAAAATAATATTTTTTAAATTATGACCATTAGAGTATATATTTTGTGCATCTCATTTCTTTTTTTTTTTAAAGAAACATGATAAATTATAACAAATGTTTATATTTCTATCATTTTGTAAATAATATAATCTTAATTATTTCTTAGTATGATAGTGTGTTTAGTGTTGTTTACAATCGTCACATAATATATGACATAATTTTACATTTTTTTCATTTTAATTTGATAGTATTCATTCTATACTTCATATTTTTTTCCTATTATTTTCATATATATATTTAGATATGTATTTGTCATAAGCACTCTATTTTTAGTTTTACGTATATTTGTTTGTCATCACTATCACATCATTCACAAATATATTTTAGTTATATTCTTTAGGAAAAAATAGTTGTATACAAAATATATACATAAGACCCTAAACCTTATATGCATCATAATATTATAACTCACAAACCATATATCTAAAACATATACATATACCCTTTAACATAATCACAGCACTTTTAGTAATATTCAACCTGATCCTAGGTTCATTCACCTTCTTTAATAATACCTTAAATCGAACTAAATAATACCGAAATAAGTCAAACAAATAATACACATGATGATATAAAAAAATGGATATATATGTTAAAATTGATTAATAAAAGATACAATATATGAAATTAAATGGTAGACAAGAATTTTCAATCCAAAACTGAGAGAAGCAATGTTGGAAGTGTTGCAGCGACAGCAAGAAATGATAGGAATAATGAATCGCATATGTCTAAAGAGAAAGATAAAAAAAAAAAAAAAAATCCATTTTATCTAAATAAATTCAAAAGTACCACTTTTACCTAATTAAAATAAAAGTTAACCCTACAAATCTGATTAATCCACTATAGATGTGTTTGGGTAAAATACACGACAATTGGCGATTGAATGGAACGAAAATTTTGATTAGATTTTATATGAATGAGATTTTTGGGTGCATGATTTTAGGACTTGATTTTGCTTACGGAAGGAAAATGTCTAGAAGGAAAAAACCTACATTTTGTAAATGTTTGGATTTCAACAATAATGAGCAAAATAAGTTCTTAATATTAGTTCCGTAGTCCAAATCTTTTAGTTTTGTGTATATATATATATGAAAGAGTAAAAAAACAAGTCCGGCCTAGGATTTAAAATAGAAAATATAAAAAATGTACGAATACACTTATACACACTTGATATATATGATACACTTGTGATATATCTGATACACACTTGATACATGCTTGATTTACAATTGATGCATCTAACACACTTGATACCTTTGATACACTTAATACTTCTTGCTACACTATTGATGTAGACTTGATACACTTGAATTAGAATGATACACCTAGAATTTCTTAAAAAAACTTAAACTCTCCTTCTTGGAAAGGAGCAGCCCCTCCCCCTTCCCCCAACATCTCTCTTCAAATAAACTGCTCCGCACAATTTGTCACCAGCTACTGCTCCACCTCCTCGCTGCTTACTTCCGTCGGTCGCTGCACATCCGGTCTCTGATCGTCGGCTATCAATCGTCGTTTTTTTCTCTCTCTATCTTTCTTTCCCCCAACATCTCTCTTTTACCAACTCAAATTTTTTGCCGACCGTCGCTCCATCTCTTCGTCGACCACTGCACGCCCGATTACCGATTGTCGGTCACCACTTCTCTCTATATATTTCTTTCTCTCTCTATCAATTAATTGTTTAGGAATTTATGTAAGAAAAATAATTAGAAATTCATAATTGTTAAACCAAGAAACTTCTTAGAAGATTGCATATTTATCATATTTGCAAAGTCTGAAAAGTGAAAGTCATAATTGCAACCCTAAAATTAATTTGGTATCCAATACAATTTTCCTATATAATATATGTTTTTTTTTTTGGTTAAAAATAATGTCAATTGATTAATGGGGGTATACTACTAAACTTCTTTTTTTTTTTTTCTTTTTTTCTTTTTTTAAATTTGATCTTTTTGAACAAAAATGAAATTTGAGTGATAAAATTACAACTATTACCATACTTTACATACTTTTTACCATTTTCTCAAAATTTTACAAGTGATTTTGAACTGAATTTCAAGTTGGGTCGGGTCGGGTCCTTCCCGGAGGGGGTTGTCGATGGCAAAGAACCTGCCGGATGGAGTCGTCGATTGAGTGCTTCACGGCGCTGGGTTTTTTGCCGCTCAGGATGTTGAATAGGAAGAAATGGAGATTGGTTACTTTCTCCTTCAACTGAACCCTCGGAGCAGTTTTGGAGTAGTACTCGGAACGCGCAGCTATGGCGGTGAGGAAGAGGACAAGGATCCTGATTGGTAGCCTGGTAATTTTCATGTTGTTCTTCGTTTCTCTGCAAGAGTACTATTATCTATGCCCTGATATTGGCTATTGTAGAGTTGGTTCTTGATTCTTATATTGCGTGATTGAAACCAATGGTTATTGCAATTTGATTGTATCTGCTAATTATGAGATTTGTTATCTGGGTTAGGTTTCACTACAGTTTATATTGAACTGGAAAGTAAATGACAGCTTGGATTCACCTCTGGCCTTCATTTCTTGGAGATTTTTATATCAATATACCATTGAAGTCAAATCCAACCCAGTGTTTCAATCCATTTTATCGATGCAAGCGTTAAAAGTGAATTCATTTTAATAGAATTGAAATGCATAGTGGAGTCAATGCATTTATATAGAGGCTAGACCCCTGCTTTGCGTTTCCTCATTTATATCATCTTTCTTCTTATAAAATCATCTTGTTTCTGATTTCTTGGTTTGGTCAGGGAGCATGGTGTCCTTTTCCTTTGGTTTCCATTGTTCTTTGTCCAATAATGAAACGATGGAGGTGGCTTCTTTGTTGTCCATACTTGATTAGTTTAATTTTAGGCTAGGGGGAGAGGATGTTCACATTTGGAGTCCCAATCCTCTGATAGGAAACTGATCGTTTAGAATTTATTTATTGGTAAAGTGCGATTACACGATCGTATATCAATTCCGCTAAACGATTTACATATACTTTGCTAAACGATAACAGACAAACAATAACTACACGATCACACTATCTTCTACACGATCGTTTACTCTTACTACACGATCGCTGAGACTCTTCTACACGATTGCCTAGTAGATGAAGTAGGCGATGAGCGATTACACGATCACTGAGACTCTTTTGCCGCCTTTACACGATCAATCTAGCCTGAACTCCCCACACACGTGAGAGCTCACTTTCCTCACCCAAGATGTTCAGTTCTTCAATGTCTTCCCCTGTCCCGCTTCCCTCTTCTTTTAAATGAGAACTTCTCCCAACCGAATTTAAAGCCACTTAACTGTGGTCCCCAACCTCTCTAACCGTCGTAACTTCTACTTTTCCCATATTACCCTTATTCTTCCTTCTTTGATACTGCAGTACAATCGGAGGCCTAATATCCTCTTGAGAGTTTTCCTTGTATATCCTTTTTTCGGTTGTTTTTGGATCTCTCTCCCATTAGCAAGTCGATCTTTGATGTGTTTTGGAGGATTAAGATCTCTAAGAAAGTTAAGTTTTTAACCTGACAAGTTAAACTCTATAGATAGGTTTTTGAGGAAGTAGGCTTTCTTATGGGGCCTTTTTGTAATATTCTTTGTCAGAAGACTTGGATCACCTTCTTTGGAGTTGTCAGTTTGCAAGATTGGTGTGGAACTTATTAAGAAAAAAGGCCATTCAATCAGGTCATAACTTAGTGGATAAACAATAATTATTATCTCAAAAATCAATAGTTCAATTTTCACATGCAATGGTTGAACCCCCCCCCCGAAAAAAAATAAAATAAAATAAAAAAACACCAAAGGTCTTAAAATTTTAGTAGTACATGGAGTTGGGAGGGCATGAGATATTGATTTAGCGGAAGGCTCATTCAATATGGAACAACACTTTGTTGGAAGCTGAAATAGTGACAAAACCTGTGGATCTAGAAACAGACTCATTATACAAACCTAGATTCATTAGAAATGAAATGGAGATAAATGATGCTCATTTCTTTTAATCATTAAAGATGCTTAAGAATTATGCAAAACAGGTCAACAGGGCTTTCTTTCTGCACCTATGTCAAATATTATCAGTCAATATCTTAGAAGTTTTGTCTATAAGTTAATGAAAACATTTTATTACTTATTGAAGCATGTAGTTTCATCACAAGGTTTAAACGTTATAAGTCTAATTGCTTATGGCAAACTTTCTGAAGTCTGTCTTAAAATTTCATTCATAGATGGTTAATTTAACGTCTTTTAATTGAAGGGGACTTTCTACTCTTAGTCAAATGCTCAAATCCATATGCAATCTCTATCAGCCTTGGCTCGAACCCTTTTAATCCTCCAAAGCTGATGCCAAAGGGAACCCCTTGAGAGTTATATCCAGCTGGTACACTAATTCCAGGAAAACCTCCAATTGCAAGAACAGAAGAGATTTCCCAACCAGGAGCTGCTATTGCATCAAGCTTATTCTTAAGCATTACTCTCTCAAATCCGTCCTTTGACAGTTTTGCTAATCTGGCTAATGCTGCCTTTTCTGCATCTCCGATTCCTTTTGTGGCTTCTGCTTCTATAAATAAGTTCTGACCATACTCCCTTAGCTTTTCCTAGATAGTGATAAGATTTCATTGTTATGATAGTCTGCTTTTTGCTATGCTAATTGTAAAATTAGAACAGCATAGATGATAATTGCTCACAAGTTTTGAGTTCTTTTCGTTGAATTCTATTGCATCAGACAAGGATCGAATTGGAGAGGCAACTAGCTGTTTGAGGTATGCATTTAGGGATATTTTGAACTCGGCAAGCAATGCAGTTTCCTCTCCACTTGAACTGCCCATGATTACCTGTAGGCTGTCTATCGTCAAATTGTCTACAAAGACTGCTCCTCCTTGCCTTTCATGTTATTGAAGACAAAGGATCAGATAAAAACCTCTAACATGAATTGTCAAGAAATGGTTTACGAAAAGTGAGATTGCTTTCTTACCTCAGGGTTTTGAAAACTTTCTCATAAGCTCGAGGGTAGAAAGCATCATCATGGCCAAAATCAAAGAATTTCCTCACGATTCCTATTCTCTTTCCTTTCAGCCCATCAGCCCTTAGAAATTGGGCATATCCCCCTCTTGGAATGTATTTTGATGCTTCAATTGTTGAGTTATCATTTTTGTCCGCTCCTACAATGGCACCTAGAACATAAGCATCATCTGATACTGTTCTACAAATAGGCCTGTTCCATCATTACGCATTGAGCAGAAAGTACTTCCTTTGGATACTAATATAAATGGCGACAATTTCAATAGAGACAAATTGATTACCCGACAGTGTCCTGCCTTAAAGAGATTGGAATGACCCCTGCTCGACTGGTGAGACCTACTGTGGGTTTGATGCCAACTACTGAGTTGAGAATAGAAGGGCATAATATTGATCCATCTGTTTCAGTTCCCAGTGAAACTGCAACCATATTTGCTGCAATGGATATGGCAGAGCCGCCACTCGAGCCACACGGTTCTCCCATTGTGTAAGGATTCTGCAAACAGGGTGCATACTTGGTGCTATTAGTTTGATGTTGATTTTAAACTAATTTTTTTGCTGTCTTTTAATTGGACTTTCTGACTGGTTTTGTTTTAAAAGTTAGCTTAGAGGCTGATGTTAACTACATATTTTGAGTTAAAAGGATTGTTTATTGGCTGAATCTGAGTATGTCAACAGCTTCAAAATCGTCTTTGATCCTATTTTTAGAGATATATTCTGACAATTGACAATCCTAGTCTGTAGTACAGATGATTTCGTGTGTGATTTCTCTTAGAAGCAAACATTTACTGAAGAAGACTGAAAAGTTGCACACCTTCCCTTGGCCACCCCTAGCGCTCCAACCACTGGGGATTCATAGGACCTGAAATAGGACCACTTGCTCAGGCTCGCTTTCCCAAAGATAATTGCACCTGCCTTCCTCAATTTGGTCACCACCCCTGCATCACGAGGAACAATAGAGCCAAGCAGAGCAAAAGAGCCAGCCGTTGTGTTGAGCTTATCCCTGGTTGCAATGTTATCTTTTACAAGTACAGGAATGCCGTGCAGTGGAGACAAAGAGCTTGGTGAGTTTCTCTTGCGCTCAAGATCGGCTTGAGAGGCTTGGTCTAAAGCATCTGGATTCACTTCTATGATCCCTTTCAGAATGGGGTTAAATCTACGCACTTGTTTAGGTAAAACTTGACAAGTTGCCTGGAGATGAGTTTGTTTTGGTAGAAAGCAAGTTGGAGATCTTTCACAGTTGCTTCTTCAATGGAGAGGTGAGTGTCAAAGCTGCAACTCCCATATGATGATAAAATCGCCAGCAAACTCAGAAGCATGGATATGTAAAGCCAGAAGCTTTGGGCAGCCATGGCAGCTCGGCACATTAACCACTTTTTTTTTTTTTTAATCAGTTAACGAGGAGAGTGGTCCTTTTAATTATATATATAATTTTAAATTTTCTGTATGCACCACTCCTTATTGGAAATACTTTTTTGAGAATGAAGAATATGTTGAATGGTGGTTCTTTTACATATATATATATAATTTTAAATTTTTTGTATGCCCCACTCCTTAGTGGAAATATTTTTTTTTTTTTTTAGAATGAAGTAGACGTTGAAGGGGAATGATCATTTTCTGGTTTGAAGAAAGTTAGAATTTAGTTTATATGGTTTATAATTAAAATTATTTATGATAGTTTGATAGAATTCTCTTGAATAGTCCATAGATACTACTTATGAGGTTTCAGCATGGAGACAAATTATAACTCTCTCAAATTTGTAATTTAACCCTATTTTAATGTTTAGTTTTTTTTCCTTTTTTTTTTAAGAACTTAGTTGAAGATTTATGTCTTTATCAGTTGAATCATGATAAATATGTAATTGTAGTTTGGATTAAAATCATTTTCATAAAACTTAGACTTTTAAAAATGAGTTTGAGAAATAAGTTAGTTTTACGGAAAAACGTTTGAATTCAAATTCTAGAATAAAGTAATAGGAAATTTCTTTCTAACTTTTGATGATATATTAAAATGACCCAAACCTTTGCACGACTTTTAAAAACCATTTTCAAAATATCTTTTGAGTGATTCATCATCCAAAAATTACTTTTAACTAATAAACTAAAAAAATATATAATCTGTAGTAAGGAAAACGATATTTGTAATTAATTACTTTTAACTTATAAAGACAACCAAAATAATTCGTTCCACAACATTTTTTAAAACAATGTAAGATTATTAAATACAATTTTATTGAATATATATATACATACATACATACATATATACATACATACATACATATATATATATATATATATATATAAATATAAAAAGTAGATAAAATAGAAGGTATTTCGAAAGAGGCCACTAAACATGATCTCAAAAGAACTAATTACGAACTTTTCTTCTTAGTAAAGCAACTCATTAAGTCAAATAACATTATGACGTGTCGGCCCGTCATCATGACACGAAGCTATTCATCATTTTAAAATGAAAATTGTAAAACTAAATTGACAGTCGGAAGTCGATTGAGTGTACTGAAAATTTTAAGCATTCTACAACAATCATTTCAAAATAATATCCATGTGTTTTTAACCATTTCCACATCCACGTGTTTTAGCTTTGAATTTGGCCATTTTTTATACATTTAAAGTTAACAGAAGACTATTCATAGAATTAAAAAGAAAAAAAAAGATTAATAAACATTGATAGACTTTTATTAGCGTCAATGAGTGAGAGATTTCTATAATTTTCTATCATCGACAGATACTAATAAATTTCTATTAACATCAATTAGTGATAGACTTCTATCAAATTCTATTGCTGTTAGATATTGATAGATTTCTATCAACCTCTATTAAAGAAGATTAAATTTTTGTTGTTTTGTATAATTTTTCCGATTAATGATGCTGATTTCTCATAATCATAAAAGATGCATAAGAATTACACAGAAGAAGTTTAGCAGCAGGGCTATTTTCTTCACCTAATACCTTAGAAGTTTTGCATATAAGTTAATGGAAACATTTTATTACTTATTGAAGCATGTAGTTTCATCACAAGGATTAAACATTATAAGTCCACTTGGTTGTGGCAAACTTACTAAAGTCTGTCTTAAGATTTCATCCATAGATGAATAATTTAATGTCTCTTAATTAAAGGGGGCTTTCTACTCTTAGTCAATTGCTCAAATCCATATGCGATCTCTATCAGCCTTGGTTCAAACCCTTTTAATCCTCCAAAGCCAATGCCATAAGGTACCCCATCAGGGCTATATCCAGCTGGTACACTAATTCCAGGAAAGCCTCCAATTGCAAGAACAGGAGAGATTAACCCACCAGGTGCTGCTATTGCATCAAGTTTATTCTTAATCATTACTCTCTCAAATCCATTTTTTGACAGTGATGCTACGCTGGCTAATGCTGCTTTTTCTACATCTCCAATTCCATTTGTGGCTTCTGCTTCTAGAAACAACACCTGACCATACTCCTTTAGCTTCTCCTACATAGTGATAAGATTTCATTGTTGTGTTAATTAGTCTGCTTTTTGCTGTGCTGGATTGTAAAATTATAACATAATAAATGATAATTCCTCACAAGTTTTGAGTTCTTTTTGTTGAATTCTATTGCATCTGATAAGGATCGAATTGGAGAAGCAACTAGCTCTTTGAGGTATGCATTTATGGATATTTTGAATTCGGCTGGCAATGCAGTCCACTCTCCACTTAAACCACCAATGATTATGTCTAGGCTGTCTATCGTCAGATTGTCCACCAATATTGCTCCTCCTTGCCTTCCATGTTATTGAAGACAAAGGGTCAGACAAAAAGTTCCAACCAACCATCTAGTTTTTTTGTTTTTGTTTTTGAAAATTAAGTCTATAGACATTCCTTCTACCTCAAGATTTCTTTCTTAGTTAATGATTTAAAAAACCAAACAAAAATTTTAAAACTAAAAAAATGTATGACTCCGATTTGGTAATCATTTTGTTTTTGAAAATTAAGTCTATAGATATTACTTCCACCTCTAAATTTATTTATTTGTTATATACTTTTTATTAATGATTTAAAAAACTAAGGCAAAATTTGAAAACAAAAAATAGTAACTTTTAAAATTTTGTTTTTGTTTTTGGAATTTGGTTAAAAATTCAACTATTGTACTTAAAAAGATGCAAAACATTGAAAGGAATAAGAAGGAAATAGGTTTAATTTTTAAAAACCAAAAACAAAAAATGAAATGGTTACCAAATGGGGCCATAATTATTAAAAACTTGATTTTGTTTTTGGAATTTGACTAAGATTTCAAATCATACTTGATAAAGATGTCAATCATTGTAAGAAGTGTGAAAGAAATATGCTTAATTTTAAAAAATGAAAAACAAAAAACAAAATGGTTTATGAAAAGTGAGTTTGCTTTCTTACTTCAAGGATTTGAAAACTTTCTCATAAGCTTCAGAGTAGAAGACACCATCGTCGCCAAAATCAAAGAATTTCCTCACGATTCCTATTCTCGTTCCTTTCAGCCCATCAGGCCTCAGAAATTGGCCATACCCACCTTTTGGAATGTATTTTGATGCTTCAATTGTTGAATTATCATATTTGTCTGCTCCTACAATGGCATCTAGAACATAAGCAGCATCTGATACTGTTCTACAAATAGGCCTGTTCCATCATCACTCATTCAGCAGAAAGTACTTCCTTTGGATATCAATAGAAATGGAAACATATGAATAGCAAATAAATTGATTACCCAACAGCATCCTGTCTCGAAGAGATCGGAACAACCCCAGCTCGACTGGTGAGACCTACTGTTGGTCTGATGCCAACTACTGAGTTGTAAGTAGAAGGGCATAATATTGATCCATCAGTGTCAGTTCCTAGTGAAACTGCAACCATATTTGCTGCAACGGATATGGCAGAGCCGCTACTCGAGCCACAAGGTTCTCCCATTGTGTAAGGATTCTGCAAATACTTAAAGGCTGATGTTAAGTAGATATTTGGGCTGAATCTGAGTATGTCAAATGTTCAAAATCTTCTTTAATTCAATTGCTAGAGGTATATATATATTTTTTGGTCAATGGGTCAATTAACATGGTATAGAGTCCATGAACCAAACAGGCATTGCGTCCAAGAGTAAAAATTGGGATCCTGTCTAAAAACGGTGAACTAAAAAATACACTATTTTGGAGAGGCAAACAATAGAAAAATCAAGGAATCTCGTAATGTTTAAAAAGTTACGCACCTTGCCTTGGCCACCCCTTGCGCACCAACCATTGGGGAGATTGGACCTGAATTGAGACCACTCGCTCAGGCTCGCTTTTCCAAAGATGATTGCACCTGCCTTTCTCAACTTGGTCACAACCCCTGCATCACGAGGAACAATAGAGCCAAGCAGAGCGAAGGAGCCAGCCGTTGTGTTGAGCTTATCCTTGGTTGCAATGTTATCTTTTAGAAGTACAGGAATGCCATGCAATGGTGACAAAGAGCTCAGCGAGCTTCTCTTTCGCTCATGATCGGCTCTAGTGGCTTGGTCTAAAGCATCTGGATTCACTTCTATGATCCCTTTCAAAATGGGGTTAAATCTACGCACTTGTTTGAGGTAAAACTTGACAAGTTGCCTGGAGGTGAGTTTGTTTTGGTAGAAAGCAAGTTGGAGATCTTTCACCGTTGCTTCTTCAATGGGGAAGTGAGTTCCAAAGCTGCAATTCCCATATGATGATAAAATCGCCACCAAACTTAGAACCATGGATATGTAAAGCCAAAAGCTTTGGGCAGCCATGGCAGCTCAGCTCATTAACCAGTTCCTTCCTTTTCCTTTTTCAGTTAACGAGGGGAGTGGTCATTTTAGCTATATATATATATATAATTTGACATTTTTATGGCCCACTCCTTAGTGGAAATATCTTTTTGTCCCTATGGTGATAAGTACGAGGCATCAAATTATGATTATTATGTTTTATTTAATAATTTTAATGTGATTTTAGTTTTTTTTCCCAATTTTATTTTTTATGACATATTAAATAGGGGTATTTTTTTTTTCATTTTATTATGAACTATGATGTGGCATTAGGGTTTTTAGTGGAAGGCAATTAAAACCTTACCTTTAGGTTATTTTGATTAGTTTGATAATGAATTAAATTTTGGCTTGCTTCTTTCAAGATTAGTCGGGCAAACTTCTTGAATTTTGCAATTCATGTGTTGAGTTGCATGCTAAAAACATTTAAGTATCATTCTATCTTGTGAAGTGTTCGAATCTGTGGCAAGAATTCATTCTTTGTCTCAAGCAAGGATTAAAAAATCGGACATCTAGTCGATAATATCGTTGATATACTCATGAAATCACATATCCAATGGAGACATAGGAGGTACAATATTTTTTCCCCTAAAAATCATGATATATCATCAATATCTATGATATATCATCCATATAGTCGAAATATCGTTTAACGAAAATGTTGTTTGCAGTTCAATGAAATCATGGATATTCCACCAATATATCGTTGATATTTCTCCAAGTTTTTCTAGATATGTGGCTGTCACGTTGTTTTAATATTCTTATATGTTTTTCTCCCCCTTTTTCCAATATCAAACTTTTCCAACAACCTTTTTTAATTTTCGAAATTTCTCAATTTTGGATCCAAATCTTTCATTTTCAAAGAAATTGAATTTGAAAAAAAATTACAAAAGAAGCATATATTAATTTTTTTTTTTATCTCATTCAATTTCAAACTATTTTCCATTAAATTTTCACATTCACCTCAAAACTGAATTGATGGAGTTTTGCATTGTTTACTATCTAAAATTTTCATTTTCAAGAAAAAGAACTTGAAAAAAAATATATGTTTATTTTTAATCTCATTCAAACTTTCTCCATTAAAATTTCACATCATTTCAACTCAAAATTGAATTCATAAGAGTTTTACTTCTAAACAATTCAAAATTTTCATTTCCAAGAAAAAAATTGAAATTAAAACACATATTTATTTTTAACCTCATTCAAATTTTTTTTAGTGAGTTTTCACATCATTTCATCTTAAAATAGAATTGATATAAGTTTTGCTTCTTTTACTATCCAAAATTTTTATTTTCAAGAAAAATATTTTGAAAAAAAGCATATATTTATTTTTAACACTGTTCAAACTTTTTTCATTAAATTTTTACATCATTTCATCTCAAAATTGAATTGATATGAGTTTTGCTTCTTTTACCATCCAAAATTTTCAAGAAAAATAATATTTGAAAATATAGCATATATTTATTATTAAACTCATTCATGTTTTTTCCATTGAATTTTCATACCATTTCATCTCAAAATTGAATTGATGTGAATTTTGCTCCTTTTACAATCCAAAATTTCATTTTCAAGAAAAAATATTTTGAAAAAAAACATAATTTTTTTTTAACATCATTCAAATTTTTTCATTGAATTTTCATACCATTTTACCTCAAAATTGAATAGATGTGACTTTTGCTTATTTTACAATCGTAAATTCTAAATTTCAAGAAAAAATATTTGAAAATCAAACATCTTTTTATTTTTAACCTCATTCCAAATTTTTCATTTAATTTTCATATCATTTCACCTCAAAATTGAATTGATGCGAGTTTTGCTTCTTTTATCATCCAAAATTTTCATTTCTAAGAAAAAAAATATTTAAAAATAAAATAAAATAAAAATCCATAATTTTTCCTTATAAATAACTTCACCATATAACTTCTTCCCCACCACTCTCAAATCTCAAGATCTCTAATTTTCCTCTTATTTTTATTCAAACTCTCTCTATTTGTAGAGTTTTTATTTTTGCATTTTCTTTGTCATTATGTTATGTTATCTCTCTTATATTTAACTTTTTTAATGATATGAGATTTGTATTCTTATTATGTTATGTATGAGTTTTGTATTTTTATTATGTTATGTACTTATGTTATGTTATATAAGTTTAATCTTTGGATTTCATTATCTTTATTACATAATGTTTAAGTTTAATGTTACAATTTTTTGTATTCTTATTATGTTATTTTATATAAGTTTAGGAGTATGTCTTTTGTATGTATCTATATTATGCTATATTTAATGGTATGACTTTCTATTCATATTATGGTATGTTATGTACTATGACTTTTGTATACATATTACGTTATGTTTAATATTGTATTTTTTTTTATTCATTTTATGTTATGTATTTTTTTATTTATATTATGTTATGTGTTTAACATTATGATTTTTGTATATCTATAATGAATCTTGTAGTTCAAATATGTTATGCTCAAATTTAATTTTATAATTTGTAATTTATATAGGTTTAGAATCTAACATGTGGAAGGTGAGGTTCAAGTTCAAGATTCTATAGGAGGAGCCGATAGTGCATGAGCCTACTGCATTGAGATTCCAGGGAATAAAAATGGCACAGTGTGCAAACATTGTAGTCAGATGAATAAAAGTTGAGGAATTACAAGATCTAAGTATCTTGCTAGATATAACTCCAATAAAAAATATAAAGAAATGTTCTAATGTTTCACTAGAAATTAAGACACAAAAGTTGTTAAGCTTTGAAAGCAAAGATAAGGTCAAGGCTAAAAAGAATGAGATAATTGAAAATATACACGAAGAACTATATGGAAAATTTCATTGATCAAACTCTGATTTAGTATCAGACTCGGAAGATGATGTACATATGTAATTGATAGATGCTCACGTTGATGAACAACATCTTTATTGAGAAATTGCTCATGCATCAAAAGCTTCCAAATGGGAGTGTGAACAAGAAGTGTGAATGAGTAAAAATAAAGGGACTAAAGAAGATCATCTAGATTCTTTAAATATTCGAAGAGTTCCAAAGAGCCATCTCTTTACAAGTCGGAACATGCCCGACAAAGAAATGTCAAAGATACGTTGACTAAAAGCTCACTTGGAAATATGATGGGCAAATTTATTTCTAAATATTTTATACATAATAAAGCGACTCCCTTCAAGCTGCCACATATCATTAAAAAAAATATGATTCTCAGTGCCCAACAAGCAGGTATGTCACTTTGTTGTTTTATGTTTAATCTTAGGCATGAAACTCAAGATAAAGATTTACCTATGTAACCCCCTGTCTAGGATTGGGGTATTTAAGATAACCATATGGGAACACCCATCTCTGAGAGCTTACTTAGGATTTTTCATGGTTTTTTTTTTTTTTTTTTGTTAATATTATTTGATAAAATAACTAAAGTAGATCTTTGTCTAAGAAAACTCTGTCTAGGATTGGAGTACATAAGTTGACTACAAAGGAGCATCTGTACTTGTGAGTTTATTTGGGAGTTTTTTTATGGTTATTTTACTCATAGGGGTTGAATTTTTCGAAGGTTTTATTTTTATACTAAATTAGTATATTAATATTTTAGGACTTGGGGTTAAAATACTTACCCCTACGAGATCAAAACTAAAACCCATAGTTGAACTCCCCTCACTGTAGATATATTATTTCCACCCGATATAACCATGATTAGTTAGTCAACCCTTCACAGGTTGTTCATAATAATGGTTGGGTCGAATCTCTGTTTTACTCCCAAAATTACCTCTTGTTCCTTAAGCCCCAACTGATCCCTTAATGAACAATTGTTTTGCGGGCCTCTTATTCAAGACCTGGAGTCAGCACTTAAGGGAACAACCTTTCTACTATCCCTAAAAGCGGGTAGGAGTGAATTTCGTCTTGCACCCTATGTCCCCAACTATCTATCCAGTCTTACCCCTGAAATGGGAGGTTATTGAGCCGGCATTGTTGAGCCAACCCTCACCTATACAAATCTAAGGATAATTCTAAATAAACAGGAGTTCTTAGTTAGCTCAGGATTAAGGTCAAGTTACCTAGGTCATCGCTTTGAAATAGTCAGTCTTAAATAGTAAATAGCGTTATAAAATAAGAATGACTAATTTTGTGGTCCGTTCTTGTACAAACCCTTTTGTACAAGGACACCCCTACTCCTTATGTCTCAACATGAATGAATTAGGATCACTTCATTTGTAGCACCTCACAACTCTTTGTAACGACTACAGAGTAAGCCACATCCAATAGTGTTACCAGAATAAGGTACCCAACCTTATTCATATACCATAGCTATTTACTCGAGCTTGGTCCACCTTTATGTTTCCACATAAAGTTCAAGTACTCATCCAATAATCAAGGGACTTTCAGGTTTATTGGATTTCTATCAAGTAAAACATCTATTCAATAACATCTTATTGAATTTTTAGAATAAGTTCCATTGTTTACATACCACGAGTTTTAGGACATAAAACCCAACAAACTTTCACTTGGACTAAAACTCCAGTGGTAACTTATATATCCAATATATAAGACTGAGTTTATGAGTTTTATAGAGAAATACAATAAACTAGGGCATCCCATACCCATCTTTTACCATTCGGTATCCCATACCCAATATTTCTCCCACTTGCCCTAGATTATTAATCTAGTATTCCTAGTCCTACTAGGTGATTCTCAAACACTTTAGCCGAGAGAATCATTGTAAACATGTTAGTATACAATAGGCTTTTGAATAAACTATATGGGGAATGCATCTTATTCTCAATAATGGCCAGGAAATACACTTTCCTCCCACTACATTCAGGTACTCTCAACTATTTAAGTAAGATGCGTCTAACCTTTCTTAACAACTCTTGTTAACAGTTAGATCTAGAAATCTTTAAACTCTCTGTACTTTGATCTAGCCATTTTAAATATATGAATATTTGCAAATGGCTTTTAACAGTTTGATTCTTAACCGAAGTTGCTATCAAATAGAATAAACATAATTTTCTGAAAATGAACATTTCATTTACCACAAAAATATATACAATTTGTTCTTTACAAGATCACAAAAGTAGTAAGATCAAGCAGTAGTAACATTTACTTCTGGTTCCAAACCTTTTGTTCTCAACATTGTCTGGTAAGTCTGTAGCTCATTCAGTAGAATTGTCAAGTTGTATTCAATTTTATTCATCAATGCATTTGTACATAATTGCAGAAAATTCTTCGGAAGAGATTCTAGAATAAAACCAATTTGACTTTTCTCGTCCATGACAGTACCGTTTACTTCTACCACATTAAAATGGACCATCATGTCTAGGACATGTTAACGAACATTGGTCCCCTCTTTCATGCGGCTATTGTAAACCTACTTGATGGCATCATGTCTCAGGGTGAAGGACAGTTGTCCAAACATCCCTCAGAGATTCCATAATCTCTTTGGCAGTACTCATATCCTTATATTTTTTTTTTCGCGAAGACATCAGATAGGTTGGCGAGGATATAAGCATGGGCTTTATCATTTGACTTGACCCATCTGTCATATGCATCCTGAACAGTTCGGCTTGTGTTAGAGCTAGGAGTGGGAAGACAATCCTCTATTAAGACGAACCGCAAATCGTCTATAACAACTATCGTATTTAAATTTGATTTCCAAGTCATGTAATTATCCTTGATGAGTTTATTCGATGCCAACAATTGTATTATTGAACTCATCATTCTTAAATTTATAAACAAATTCTATAAGTGAATTTCTTTTAAATTCAATCAAGTTTTAGCAATTTTAATAATGTACCCAAGATTCTTCTTTTGCAACGATACTACATCAAGACATTCTTAACTAAATACTATCCCCAGAATAACTCATATTTCGATAATCATTTAGGTACGGCTTTTGGTTAGAAATTAATAACACTTAATAATTCTGTAAGTGTAACCTTCATTTTTAGACATCAGAAGTCGGCCCCAACTATGCTACCATAGTGGAGAGTCAAGGTTGGGAATGGATCTAAGATATCTTATCCATTTCTGGAGCTTAAGTTGTTCCGAATCCTATGTTACAACCCTCCGTGGGGATAGTCGTCGTTAAACGACTAGCAAAGGGCCACTTAAAGCTAACCAGCAGGCGCAACATAGGAATCTCACGGTCCAAACTAACGGAAGAGACTGCAGGATATGTTGACACATTTCCTTCACCCACTTACTATGAACTACTTCCCCCATTTACCTTATTGACTCATACATCCACTTTCCATATGGAGGTCACTCCCAGGGTGACATGAAGCGTCATATGAATCTCATGGTGTAAACTATGTGGAGACGTGGCAGTTGAAATCGTACACTTGATTTTTATTCGAACAACTTCCCCTTATTCACTGAAATCTAGATTTAAGCTAAAAAATACTTTTCGTATGGAGGTCACTCCCAAGGTGACACGAAGTACTGCTTAAATCTAGACTGTGAACTCTTAGGGACGTAAGAGCTAAGAATAACATATCGTATATGTTATTGATCTCCCACCGAAGTTTTCTAATAACTTTATCATATAGAAGTTATTGACTATCACTGAAGTGTTCTAATTTTTTGGGTAAATTTATACTTAGGTTCTTTTTCAACTAATAAATAAAATCCTAAGTCTATGTGGTTTATCCAAGTATAACACTTATAAATGGATTTACACCTACGATGTCTAGGTGATAAATCGTTTTATTACCTCATATCGCTCACGTGTACTCATAAAACCGGTTACCAATACTCAATAATTCGGTCATAATTCCTAGGAGGTGTTTTGTAGACCGTCAACTTAAATACCCCTAGTCTTCGACAGGATTATATACCAGTTAAGTTTGTAACCCTAGTTTTACAAGTTTAACGACATATTTTAACTATTAAAACAAGTGGTTAACCTACGTGAGCATGCAGTTGTTCTTTGTTATAAATTTTAAATGTCTAACCCAATTTTATAGCAACTTATAAAACTTTTAAACATGCTAAACATCCACAACATACATAAAGGCATTTAATATTTAATATAACCATTATATTAAATACAAGAAACCCTAACATGCATACTATATATTATAACAACTTATAACATACTTTCAATGCATGTAGCATGCTTCCTATGGTGGGATTTTAAATCTACATGTCATACTATATGCACATACAAGATTTTAATTATAACATACATCCAATGCATAAGTAATTAAACACAGACTGATATGATTTTAGTTTTGGCAAAAACAAACAAGCAAAAAGCCTAACTATTACAAACACAGCTTCAAAACCGCTCGAACCACTCCAGACTGCTTGAATCGGACCCGAACCATCTGAACTGGACCAGACCTTAAGAGAACCGATCGAACCGACAACTCTTGCTCTTGCTCAAAATCTCACTAAGGCTGATCGTTTAGCATTGACGACCATCGTCATGCATTTGCCTGATCGTTTAGTGTTTTTGTGATCGTTTAGTACCAACGAATGGCGCCTGATCAAATAACACGATCGTGTAGTGTCTACCTTCTACATCGTCTAATGTCGGAGGATGCTACACGATCGCTTAATGTCCAACACTATCATGCAACTCCATCGTCTAGCGCCAGACATTTACTACACGATCACTTAGCACCATCGTCTATCTTGATCGTTTAGCGCGTGCACACAGGTAAGTGATCGTGTAGTGCTATCGCATAGCTCTTGATGCATTGCTCAGCTTCCGCACATAGGTAAACGATCGCGTTGTGCTATCGCATAGCATCTCAACACATCGCTTAGCTGCCGATCAAAGGTAAATGATCGTTTAGTGCTATCGCATAGCTCTTCAACGCATCGTTTAGCTCCCACGCGAAGCTACACGATCATGTAGTGCCATCGCATAGCAATAACACATCGTTTAGCTCCTACAGGTACACGATCGTCTAGCGCACAAAACTTCAATGATCAATGCCTGAAGCTACACGATCGTTTAGCTTTTCTTCACATCGTCTAGTGCATGAAGCTAAACGATCGTCTAGCTAATGAAGCTCAACGATGATATGAACAGAGGTTGAACGTCTGGAATCTACAACTCAGCCTCTTCACTTGTTTCTTCGATTTACAGGTTAAAGGATCTCATACCGAGAGTTCCATGAGCACGTTTGGATCGCTCCGATCTCACTATGACTGAAATATAACATTATACATTCAACACATACAGTTATGCAAATAAACTCTAATTAACGGCATGCTATGAACAACAAAATCATAAGGGAAAGAGTTCCATACCAGTTGAAGACTATCTTCAAACTATAGGACTCCAATGTAGTGGAAACCCTCCAAGTGATCTACCAATGCCCAACAGAAACGTCGACTGCAGCAACACGATCAACGCGATCGCGACTGCAATGGGGACGACACCACCACTAATGAGCCCCAGGTATTCTCGGAGTGAAAACCCAATGGGTGGGCTTCGGTGAATTTGGTAGAGGACGGAGAAAATACGAATCGTGTAGGCGATAAACAAGTGGGAGAGAAAAAAACGCTATCGCATAGCAGAAGTGCTTATCACATAGGAAGAGCTACACGATCGTGTAGGATTTGATGAACAATCGTTTAGAAAAAGTTATACGATTGTTTAGCTAAATCAGAATACTATACGATCGTTTAAAGAAGCTATCCGATCGTGTAAGCGAGAGTGTGTAATCGTTTAGTGCGAGATGGACGATCGTTTAGATGGAGATTAGGCTCTCGAGCAATCGTTTTCTTTCACCAACGCGCGCTTCATGAAATCTTTTGAGCGATTGATCGATTATCGATTGCACGATTCAAAAATGAAAACATTTTTCACTTTAACCCATCGGTTACCATAACTGACGTTGCCCACTAACCCACGCTCGAACGTGAAATTTGGCATAATTATCTTATAATTAACCAATTAATTAATAAATAAATATAATCAATTATATTTATATCCTATAGTTTGATATCACACATCTACTATAGTATTTTCTCCTGTACTTCATATAAATCATATTTATATCTAATTTCCTCCAAAATAATGTATATCATACATTTAGCTAATTATATCATATATAAACCAGTCTAATTATATCATATATAATCGAACTTCCTCTTGTCAATTTGAACATTTCAAATTAACCCAAATACTGGTTTTCGACTTTATCCAAGCTACCCAAGGGACCTAATGGACTTGTGGCTCGAAGCTCCAACGGTACGTGAATAGCTGACTAAACTCTTTAGCCACAACATCCACCATCCGTTAACTGTCAATATTCCACTAAGAACAATAGTTGAACTCTTCTTACCACATATATATTTCTGTGTCCATCGAATATAACCAATCATGAGTACGATGACCCTTCACAGATGCTCGTAAGTATAGCTGGGCCAAATTATCTTTTTGCCCCTTTAGTTACATCTCACTCCTTAAGTACCACTAATTTCTCTAATGAACAATACAGTCCTACTATGTGTGAACACCTCTCGGACCAAGGGAAGGTGTGTGGCGCCACATTTTTCAAGCCCCGAAATCAGCCCTTAAGGAAGTTATTTATCTACTTACCCCTGCCTCAGGGAAGGAGTGAATTCCATATTATGTAGCTGAGTTCCTAGCTCCCAAATCAGACGAATACCCAAAATGGTAGGTTTGAATTGGTGACCTGGCCACACGCACTCATACAAATCAAAGGACCGCCTTCAATGGCAGGAGTTCCCAACTCACTCAGGATTGAGGTCATGTTACCTATGGTCATCCTAGTGAACTGAAGTCTCTGTCATGAACGGTGTTATATATAATGAGACTTTAATACTTCGTGGTCAGGTCTTATACAAACTCTTTTTATAGGACATCCCCACTCGCATGTCCCCAATACGAATGATCAGGATCAGACCATCTGTGACAAGTCACAACACTTGTGATCATTCCACAAAGCGGGCCGCATCTGTAGCGTTACCAGGATAAGGTTTCCTTCCTATATCCATATACTACAGACCATTTTGGTTATCACTCAAAACATGATCCACTTGTATGTCACCACATACATGTTTGAGTCACATACAGATAACTAGGGACACAAAACAACACAAGCGTAGTGGGGTGTACAATAAACTAGGGCATAAAAGCCTAATACAAGAAAATCTCCTATTTGCCCTAGTCCAACCGCGGGCTATCCTGTAGACCCATGCTCCGTAGGGGGCCCTCAAACATTTTAGCCGTGAGAGCCTTCGTAAACGGGTCAGCAACATCAAAATGGCCTGGGTTAGACTGATCCGTCTCATCTCCTCAACCTCTTGAGGCGTCTTAGGACACATTTCCTTAAACAAAGTGACTCCATGCCTGAATGGCAGTAGGCCTTTCTTGGAGTCCTGCATCGAGTACTTGAGCAACATCTTGTTAATGTATGATGCCTGAGACAGTGTTAGCACTTTATTCTTACGATCCCGAAAGATCTGTATACCTAGAACAAACTGAGCCTCTCCCAAATCTTGCATTTGGAATTGGGTCGCTAGCCAATTCTTAGCTACAGTCTGTAGACTTACATCATTCCCAATGAGTAGAATATCATTTACATACAACATTAAGGAGACTACTGAAGCGTTGATGATCTTCTTGTAGACACAAGATTCATCAACGTTTTGGTCAAAGCCATACGACTTGATAACAGTATCAAACCATATGTTCCAAGATCGAGACGCCTGTTTCAATCCATAAATGGACCAATTCAGTTTGCAAACCTTTTGCTCTTGACCTTGGGCTATGAATCCCTCGGGCTACACCATATAAATGGTCTCCTCAAGATTGTCATTCAGAAAGGCCGTCTTGACATCCATTTGCCAGATCTCATAATTATAATAAGCTGCAATGGACAAGAGGATGTGGATCGACTTTAACATGGTAACAGGCAAGAAAGTCTCTACATAGTCGACTCCCTCTATCTAGGTATAACCCTTTGCCACAAGTCGAGCCTTGAAGGTCTGTACCTTCCCATCAGCACCCCATTTGCGCTTGTAGATCCATTTACAACCTATAGGGCGAACCCCATTAGGCTGATTTACAAGATCCCATACTAAGTTGAAGTACATCGACTCCATCTCTAGATCCATGGCCTTGACCCATTCATCTTAGTCAACATCCTCCATTGCCTTCTTATAAAACAACGGATCCTCAACGTCGCCTTCTGTTACCATAGCAAGGATTTCCGTGAAACCCAGATAGCGAATGGGTGGGTTCGCAACCCTCACATTATGTCGAGGTTCCCTCAACTCTTGAGGTGGAACCAACCTACTAGATGAACTCTTATCAACAACTCTTGTTGATGTAGCAGGCTCTTTAATAACTCTTGTTAAAGTTTCAGTAGTTTCATTGGATTGCTCACGTAACACGACTTTGCTTCGTGGACTGTGCTCCCTTATATGATCCTCCTCCAAGAAAGTAGCATTTGTTGAAACAAGCACCCTATTTTCCATCGGATCATAAAAATAACCCCTTCGTGTACCTTTGGGGTAGCCTACAAAGAGGCATAACCTCGACAGTAGTTTCAACTTCTTGGGATTAGCCTCAAGCACATGTGCAAGGCAACCCCAAATGCGAAATTGACGTAAACTAGCTTTACGCCCATTCCACAACTCCAGAGGTGTTCTTGCAACACTGTTGGAGGGAACACAGTTGAGTAAGTACACCGGAGTCTCAACTGCGAAACCCCAAAACGAGTCTGGTAAGGAAGCATAACTCATCATCGAGCGAACCTTGTCTAACAAGGTCTTTTTCTCCTCTCCGCTACACCGTTCTACTGAGGTGTACCCGACGCTGAGAGTTAGGAAACGATTCCATATTCTATCAAATAGTCCTGGAATGCTGAGTCCAAAAGCTCTCCATCTCGATTCGATCGAAGTGTTTTAATCTGTTTATCTAATGCTTTTTCAACTTTAGCCTTGAACTCTTTGAACTTTTCAAAGGATTCAGACTTCCATTGCATAAGATAAACATACCTGTACCTGGAGTAATCATCAGTAAAACTGATAAAATACTCATAGCCACCTCGGGCTCACACATTCATAAGACCACAAAGGTCAGAATTTACTAACTCAAGAGGCTCATTGGCTCTATAACCTTTTCCAGTAAAAGGTCGTTTAGTCATCTTACCCTCTAGGCAAGATTCACACACAGGTAAAGAATTTTCTTCTCACTCACTTAGAAGTCCATTCTTCACCAATCTCTCAATCCTATTGAGATTGATGTGCCCTAAACGTAGATGCCAAAGTTAGGCATTTTCTTTTGGAGAAATTCGTCGACGTTTTGATTGAGTTACGACAGTTCTGAACATTTCAGTATTATGGAGGGAATTAATGGCTAACGGCCTTAGTACATATAAATTCGATTCCAGATTTGCTGTGCAAATAAAAACACTATCTTTATGAATAAACGCTTTATTCACATTAAAAGAGACAGTATATTTACATTGCAATAAAAACTTTACAGAAATAAGATTCTTTTTTAGTTCAGGAACAATATATACATCATTTAAAATAAGAAACTTATTCTGTAAAGCTAACTGGAGTCTTCCCACTGCCACAGCTGAGACGACGTGCCCGGTGCCTACTCGCATCATCATTTCACCAGCCTCTAGTTGTCGCTAAGATCTAATCCCTTAAAAAGAAGAACAAACATGGTTAGTGGCACTTGAATCAATTATCCAAACAGAATCATCATTCTCCACTAAACAAGTTTCAAGCACAAGTAAATCACATTTACCTTTATTGGCCTTAGCTGCTTTCTTCTCTTTCAGATATCGAGGACAGTTCCTCCTCCAGTGTCCATCTTGGTTGCAGTGGAAACACTTTCCCTTAGCAACTTGTGGACGCGTACTTGGGGCGACAGGCGATGGGTTAACAGGTGCCTTCCTTTTTCCCTTACCACCCTTCTTCTTCTTCCCCTTTTCAGAGTTAGAAGCAAAAGGTGCAAACTTCATTCCTGAGGTCGAACCTCTATGAGGATGAACCAACATTTGCCTCACCCTTCTGCCTCTCCTTACTTTTCAGTAAAAATTGGTATGTCTACAACTCGTTGAGGAGAGTTGTAAGGTTATATTTCACTTTGTTAAGAATCACATTGCTAACAAAGTGCAGGAAGCTCTCCGGCAAAGAATGTAGGATTATGCTAACTTGGTTGCCCTCATCGATGGTAGACCCATTCAACTCTACCACATTGTAGTGGACCATCATGTTTAGCTCATGTTCACGAACAGAGGTGCCTTCTTCCATTTTTGAGTTGAATACGTATTTAAGAGCCTCATGCATAAGCTGTTCAGAGGGTTGTCCAATCATCCCCCGTAGGGACTCCATGATCTCACGCTCTGAGACCATAGGCTCATGTTTCTTTGCTAAGATGTCAGAAAGACTTGCCAAGATGTAGGCTCGGGTCTTCTAATTTTCCCTTGTCCGTCGCTCGTATTCTGAACATTTCGGGCGACATTCGGAGCTGGAATAGGAGGATAAGCCTTTGTGAGAGCGAACGTGAGATCCTCGATGATCAGGATCATTGTGATCATGTGTTTCCATATGCGAAATTATCGCTAGTTTTTCAGCGCTTAACAACGATAACGTGGTTGTTGCCATTTTGAAAATGTTGCTGAAAATAAGAACAAAACTTTATTAGATTTTGCTAAACCACTTTTAAACCAATCAGTTTTGCAAAATAGTTTCAAGTACCCTAAGTTATAGACTTCTATTTTTGCAATGATGCCCCAGTGAGGCAGAACAAACACCACTGGTGGGGTGATCAGTTGCCCCTTCACTGGGATGAGACATTCTCAACCATTAGGCAGAACTAACTCTTGGAACCGAACCTAACAGCCACCATTTTTGGGTCCAAAATCGTTAACTTTTAACTATTCCACGTAAGTGTAACCCCTCGCTTTCAGTGTCAGAGTCCCGCCTTAATGTGCTTACCGTAGGGAAAAGACAGATTAGGACAAGAGACTAAGTTACCTTATCCTCTTACAGGAGATCAAATAAAGAATTGCACAAAACTGTCATCCTTTAGGGGGACACTCCCATGGTACCTCGAAGCGATGCACAGTAACTTTATTCAACCTAACGAGGGAGACCGAGGGATATGCTATCGAACTTCCCGCCCCTACTTACTATGAACATTCTCTCCATCCACCTTGATATTGACCTACCCAAACACCATCCGTTGGGGGGACATGCCAAAGATGCCGCGAGGCCGAGGATAGATCTCACGGTGTGGACTATTTAAGAGAAAAGTGAAAGGTTTAATTGAAGCATCTCATGCCCCAAGTACCTCCCACTGAATGTTCTATCTAGGGATTCATTAACCTAGACAATCTGGCTACTGATTTTAGTCTAAGTCATCTTTTTAAACTCTGCTCATAAACAATGTTTGTCTATGAAATATGAACAAGTTCAAGAAGTCACATTTAAACACTTTAACGAACTGTCCTTAACTTGCATGCATGCATCAAATCTATCTAATTCACCTTTCCAGGTAAGTTCCCAGGTAGGAGTGTTACATTTCTGTCAACTTAAATACCCAAGCCTAGACAGAACCCGCCTTAGACAAAAGGTCCCTTATAGATAGATTTGCTACACTTTAACCTTTTATTAGCCAATTTAATCCTATTAAACTGATTAAAAGATTAAAGCCTTAGGGTTACTAATCATATTAGAACCGTGATCTTAGGTCTATGTGATCCAAGTTTTAAACACTTTAAAACCATAAATTAAACCTAAGTAAGCATACATGTCTTTCTTATTTCTTTTAGTTCTAATTTCTCTTTAACTTTTAAAAAGAACCAACTAAAACCATTGCGCACAACGAGGCATTTATAACATTTATAAAATAACCTATGTGTCATGCTTCATGCAATGTCCGGTCATTACTATATATAACTTTTATATATCGCGTAACAACCTAGGAAACATGCTATCATTCAGCCTTATACTATAACAATTATAATATAAAGATGATGCATGTCAATACATTTTATGCATGCATAAATATAACTCTTATATTATATGATGCATGAGCATGCTCTTACATAATTAAATCATGCTTCTCTAAATTATAACAATTACAATAAAGAGATAATGCATGACCATTGCATAACCTAAGGTGGGATTTACTATATTTGCATACCATATGACATATAAAAGCATACATTGTATGTAATAAATAAAGGATTAATGGACCGAGATGAGTCTTTACAAAAAAAGGGGAATGAAATAACCTTATCTATTACATATTTCATCGAGCAAACTAGTTCACAGGCGAACCGGGTCTTGAATCGTCAGGAGGTATTCTTCGTGTAGTAAACTTCAGTAGGTAGACGATCATTCAACACGCACTAGATGATAGAAGCATAAGTAAATGATTGCATAGATGACGACGAGGCTGCGAAGCTTAATCGTCAATGCAATCGTGTAGCGCGATGACAGGTAAACGATTTACCTTGCATTACTAAGAGATCGTTTGGTCAGTTACTAAGCGATGAAGCTTGCTGACCTAAACGATCGTCTAGCACGCGCATTTTAAATGATACGTGAGCGTCTCATCGTCTAAACGATGTGTGCAACCAGGTAAACGATTAATCTTGCGATACTAAGCGATCGTTTAGTCAGTTACTAAGCGATGAAGCTTGCTGACCTAAACGATCGTCTAGCGCGCCTACGCGTTAAGCGATCCTCGAGCATCTCATCGTCTACACGACGCGATACTCAGTGATCGCGAACTCGATCATCAACCCAATGCGACCAACTCTTGATCGCATTCCCCATCGTTTAACCGATGCGTTCATCAGCGATTGCGTACTCCTTCATCTTTACGATGCGATCAACAGGGATAGTCTAGAACATCTTCTGCACGATGCGATCAACCCTAGATCGCCTCCTTCCTCGAAGAGCCGCAACGCTTACCCAAAACTTCGACAAATGACTCAAAACTTCAAACAAAATTTGAATACAGACTCGATAACGATTATTACTGCCCAAAAACATAGGGGCTTTTACAAACAATCGCAAATGTCAAAGGATTTAAATCAAACTGAGGCTTATCATCCCGAAAATATCCATTAATCTCGCAAATCCACAGCAGATTTAACAATTAAACAGCATAGAAATACCCCACCATGAATGTATATTTCATTTCGTTGCAACAGATGAAATCGGAATATCAGAACCTGGCTCTGATACCAATTAAAGGATCTCATACCAAGAGTTCCATGAGCACGATCGGATCGCTCCGATCTCACCGTGACCGAAATATAACATTATACATTCAACACATACAGTTATGCAAATAAACTCTAATTAACGGCATGTTATGAACAACAAAATCATAAGGAAAAGAGCTCCATACCAGTTGAAGACTATCTTCAAACTTCAAAACTCCAACGCAGCGGAAACCCTCCAACTGATCTACCAACGCCAGATGGATACGTCGACTACAGCAACACGATTAACACGAACTCACGACCGCAACGGGGACGACACCACCACTAGTGAGCCCCGAGTATTTTCGGAGTGAAAACCCAGAGGTGGGCTTTGGTGAATTTGGTAGAGGACGGAGGAAATACGAATGGTGTAAGCGATAAGCAAGCGAAAAAGAAAACAAGCATAGGAGGAGCTACATGATCATGTAGCTCCTTCTATCGTGTAGGATTTGCTGAACAATCATTTAGGAAAAAGTATACGATCGTTTAGCTAAATCGGCACACTATACGATCGTTTAGAGAAGCTATTCGATCGTGTAAGCGAGATTGTGCAATCGTTTAACGCGAGATGGACCAATTAATTAATTAATCATGTTTTCATTTGGCATAATTATCTTATAATTAACCAATTAATTAATTAATAAATATAATCATATTATATTTATATCCTATAGTTTGATATCACATATCTACTATAGTAATTTCTCCCCTGCTTGATATAAATCATATTTATATCTAAATTCCCTCCAAAATAATTGCTATTATCATACATTTAGCCAATTATATTCATATATAATGCGAACTTTCCTGCTTGTCCAAGATTTGAACATTTTCAAATTTAACCCAAATGACTGAGATTCTCGACTTTATCCAAGCTACCCAAGGGGACCTAATGGACTGTGGCTCGAAGTTTACAATGATATGTGAATAGCTGACTAAACCTCTTTAAACCACGAACTCAGCGTATCCTTAACTGTCAGGCCATTCCACTAAAGACCAACAGCTGAACTCTTCTTACCAAGATATATTCTATATATTCCATCGGATCTAACCAATCAGTAGTACGATGCCCCTTCACAGATGCCTGTAAGTACAACTGTGGCCAAATACAATTTTGCCCCTGTGGATATCTAACCATTCTACTTTTAAGACCACTGATTCGCTTTAATGAACAATACAACCATAGTTCCTACTGATGTGTGGACAACGTTGTTTCAGGCAAGAGAAGGTGTGGTGCCACAGTTGATTCAAGCCCCGGAATTAGTCCTTGAGGAGCTATCTATCTAACTTACCACCTGCCTCGGGGGAATGAGTAATTCCATATTGTGTTAGCTGAGTTCCCAGCTCCCAACTTAGACGAATCCCCAAAGTAGTAGGTTTGAATCGGCGACCTGGCCACTCCCACCTATACAAATCAAAGGACTACCCTCAATGGCAGGAGTTTCCAACTCACTCAGGATTGAGTCATGTTACCTATGATCATCTTAGTGAAGTGAAGTCTCTGTCATGAACGGTGTTATATATAACGAGACATTAACACTTCATGGTCAGGTTTTATACAAACTCTTATATAGGACGCCCCCGCATGTCCCCAACACGAATGATCAGGATCAAACCATCTGTGACAAGTCACAATACTTGTGACCATTCCACAAACCAGGCCGCATTCGTAGCGTTACCAGGATAAGGTTTCCTTCCTATATCCATATACTACAGATCATTTTGGTTATCACTCAAGATATGATGCACTTCTATGTCACCACGTATTTGAGTCACATACAGATAACCAAGGATTTTATGTTTATTGGTTTGTGGTAAAGCAAATAAAATAAGTAAATGAGAAAAATACAAGATGTGAAGTAAATATCATATATTAACAATACAAGCGTTCGTACGAGCTATTTACAAACTATAGAACACGAGACTTTTGAGCATCAACCCCAACAAATTTCAACTTTAATGACTCAAAATAAATTACAGACTCTTGGGAAGACATATAAGCTCATCAAGCAAGAACCAATTACAAATTTAAATGAAAAATCGAAGAGAAATTAAGAGCCAAAACTGAAAAAACTATATTAGTATAGTAGTTTCATATTTCTCATATAGAACACCCACCAAACCAAAATTAAACCGAATTGAATGCTTATATGATGTTCTGATACCTATTGTTGGATGGTACCAGCACACAGTGAAAGCAATGAGGATCGATAAGCACTCTAATTGATTAATTTATGCAGAAATGAAAACATGCTCAAGCAGAATTTAATGGGTTTTAAGACATACCTTTGAAATCTTGATTTCCAGCTGCAAATTCCTCCAAATCTTTGTGTAGACCTTCACAAGATCTTTCATACTATTCTCTTGGTTCTCTAGATTGAGTTGTGGGACTCAAAATAAGCTGAAATCAAGTAAACTTGGAGAATGCTCACAGTAGTAACCCAAATGAAGAACACCTTCTTCACACGAATTTTCAGCTAAAATTCTTATGATTGCAATGCCTCAAAATCACTCCAATCTCTTGAATATATTGCAGACTATCATGTAAAAAGAATGGGTACATGAGATGCAGCTCATGCTTGGAGTAATTGAAGCTTGAAGATTGTGGGTTGTTAGTGAGCTACTTGAAGATGGAGTTGGAAAATTCCATTTCTTTCATTTTGTGTAATTTTCTATTCCAAAATCCAAATTTTGATTTAAAAATCACTTTTGATTTAAAAAACAAAATTTATTAATTTTACAAATTAATTTCATAAATTAATTTTCTAATAAAATTAATAAATAATTATTTAAATAATTTAAATAATTCTTATTAATTTAATATCCAATATTAAATTAATTTTACACAAATCCATTTTCATATATTTAAATCATATTTAAATATATATATATATATTCTCCNTATATATATTCTCCAATTCCGTTTGATTCTAATTTGAACGTTTCAAATTAACTTATCATGCTACTCTAGAGCTAATCCATTTTCGAACTAGTAGAGAAACCTCGTGGACCTACAGATCATGGGCTCCAACGATTCGAGATTATTCGGCTAAACTCATTAGATGGAACTAACCCCCATTCGTTAACTAATGGGAAACTTTACTAAAGCCCATAATTGAACTCCACTCACTGTAGATATATTATGTCCACCTGATATAACCATGATTAGTAAGTCAACGCTTCATAGGTTGTTTGTAATAACGATTGGGTCAAATCTCTGCTTTACCCATAAAATTACCTCTTGTTCCTTAAGTCCCCCTGATCTCTTAATTAAAAATTGCTTTGTGATCCAATCAACAAAACCAAGTTCCTCTCGGGCAAGTGAAAGGGTGGGGCCCCTTGTTCAAGACCCAAAATCAACACTTAAGAGAACAACCTCTCTGCTATCCTTAAAAGCAGGTAGGAGTGAATTCCGTCTTGCACCCTATGTCCCGAACTACTATCCAGTTTTACCCCTGAAATGGGAGGTTATTAAGCCGACGCAGTTGAGCCAACCCTCACCTATGCAAATCTAAGGATAATTCCAAATAAACAGGAGTTCATAGTTAGCTCAGAATTAAGGTCAAGTTACCTAGGTCACCACTTTGAAATAGTCCGTCTTAAACAGTAAACAATGTTATAAAGTAAGGGTGACTAATTTCGTGGTCCGATCTTGTACAAACCCTTTTGCACAAGGACACCCCCACTTCTCATGTCCTAACATGAACGAATTAGGATCACTTCATTTGTAGCACTTTACAACTCTTTGTAACAACTATAGAGCAAGCTGCATACAAATAGTTCTACTTTAGTTATTTTATCAAATAATATTAACAAAAAATAACCAAGAAAACTCCCAGATAAGCTTTCAGGTATAAGTGTTCCCTTGTGGTCATCTTAAATACCTCAATCCTGAAAAAAATTTACCTACACAGAGCTTTATCTTGATTTTCATGCCTAAAATTAAACATAAAACAATAAAGTGGCGTACCTGTTTGATGAGCACCCATGATCATATTTTTGAAATGATGTGTGACAGCTTGCAAGGGTGGTACATTATTATGTAGAAAACATTTAGAAATAAATCTACCCTTCATACTCCTAAGTGAGCCATTGGTCAACATATCTTTGTCGGGCATGAGATGGTTCTTTGAAGCTCTTCGAATGTTTAAAGAATCCAGATGATTTTCTTCAGTCTCTTGTACCTTTATTCATCCACACTTCTTGTTCACGTTCCCATTAAAAAACTTTTGATGCACAAACAACTTCTTGATAGAGACGACGTCGTTCATCAACGTGAACATCTACCAAATACGTATATACATCATCATCTATTTTGAATCTAACTCAGGGTTTGGTTGACGATCAAGGTTTCCACGTAGTTCTTCACGTATATTTTCCATTATCTTCTTCTTTTTAGCATTGGTCTTATCTTTGCTTTCAATGATTAACAACATGCTTATCTTAACTTCTTATGGAACGTTAGGACATTTCTTTACAATTTTTATTGGGGTCATATCTAGCAAGATGATACTTAAATCTTGTAATTCCTCTACTTTTATTGACTTGGCCACAATATTTACGCTCCCTATTTTTATTCCTTGGAATTCCGAAGCAGTGGGCCCACGTGCCATCCACTCGTCTTGTAGAATCTTGACTTGACCCTCACCTTCCATGTAGATTTTAAACTTGCATAAATTACAAATTATAAAATTAAATTTGAGCATAACATGATAGGACAACAAAATTCCATTATAGAGATACAAAAATCATAATGTTACACACACTACACAATACGAACACAAAAAATATAACATTGAACATAACATAATATGCATACAAAAATCATAATACATAACATAGCATAATATGAATACAAAATCATACCATTAAACATAACATAATATGGATACATACAAAAGACATCACTCTAAACTTATACAACATAATATGATAAGGATAAAAAAATCGTAACATTAAACTTATACATAACAGAATCAGGATACAAAAATCCTAAGATTAAATGTATCTAACATAACATAATAAGGATACAAAACATATAACAATAAACTCATACATAACATAATAAGAATACAAAACTCAAAATATTAAAAGTTAAGCATAAGAGAGATACTAAACTCATGCATAATATAATAAGAATGCAAAATTAAGTCAATCTGAGCATAACTCAATTGACATTCAAGTGTATTAGAAACTACGAGGTCCGTGGTTCGAATCCCCTTACTCTCCATTGTACTAAAAGAAATGCAAAACTCATAACATTAAATATAACATAACATAGTAGAAAGAAAGAGCAAAAAGAGAACTCTATAACTAGAGAGATTGGAGAACTTGAGATTTGAGATAGGTGTGGAAGAAATGATATGGTGGAGATATTTATCGAGACAAAATATGAGTTTTTATTGTTTTATTTTATTTTTAAAATATTTTTCTTGGAAATGAATTTTTTTTTATAATAAAAGGAGCAAAAGTCACATTAATTCAATTTTGAAGTGAAGTGATGTGAAAATTCAATAGAAAAGTTTAAAAAAGGTTAAAAATAAATATATGTTTTATTTTAAAATATTTTTCTTGGAAATGAAAATTTTGGATGGTAAAAGAAACAAAGGTCACATCAATTCAATTTTGAGGTGAAATAATGTAAAAATTTAATGAAAAGTTTGAAAGATGATAAAAGTAGATAAATGTTCTAGTTTCAAATATTTTTTCTTGACAATTAAAATTTTGGATGGTAAAAGAAGCATCAATTCAATTGTGAGGTGAAATAAGGTGAAAATTTAAGGGAAAAAGTTTGAAAAAAGTTAAAATTAAATATATGTTTTATTTTCAAATATTTTCTCCCAGGAATGAAAATTTTGGATAGTAAAATAAGCAAAAATCACATAAATTCAATTTTGAGGTAAAAATTTAATGGAAAAAGTTTGAATGGTGTTAAAAATAAATATATGTTTTATTTTCAAATATTTTTTCTTGAAAATGAAACTTTTGGATGGTGAGAGAAGCAAAACTCACATCAATTAAATTTTGAGGTGAAATGATGTGCAAATTTAATGGAAAGAGTTTGAATGAGATTAAAAATAAATATATATTTTATTTTCAAATACTTTTTTCTTAGAAATGAAAATTTTGGATGGTAAAATAAACAAAACTCACATAAATTCAATTTTGAAGTTGAATGATGTAAAAATTCAATGGAAAAAGTTTGAATGAGGTTGTGCCGGCAGATCATTCCGGTAAGCTTGGGAGAGCATCGGAAGCTTCAAGGGCAGAGAGAGGGCCGACGCCTGTGGGAGCAGGAATATCTTTAGAACCGAATAGAGATTTCAGTATAAAAGCCTCGGTCAGCAAGGAATTGCTACCATGCTCTCTACCTTTAACTTCCATTGTCTTTTTGTAATCAACTCATTTATAAAAATGGAATTTTCTTCTCTATATCTGTTCACTCTCTGTTATTCACGCATGAGTAGCTAAATCAATTGAATGGGTTGAGAAGCAGTTAACTAGCACAATTAGGGAATCATCATTCTTTGCGGTTATCTTGTATTATGTATGATTCATTCGTCCATTAGAGATACTTACATTTAAATCATAATAATAATAATAATAATAATAATAATAATAATAATAATAATAATAATAGTAATAACTAAANTAATAACTAAAAAGGAAATAATATAATTACATTTAAATCATTTTCTTAATCCACTTTATACTATTTATTTCCCTTCCTTTTCAAAAGAAAATTAATTCATGCCATTAGTTTTCAAATTGAATTTCAAAAATTGAATAATTTTCACATCAACACTTAAATTCCCGCACTTATACTTCAAATCCAAAATCCCAAAAATGTCCTCCAACTAAGGACAATTATTGAATTTCCAAATAATAAAGTTACTGAAAATTACATTATTATTAAATAAAATGTGCGGGGTGTTACATTCTTCCCCCACTCAAAGAACTTTCGTCCTCGAAAGTTCATCCTTGAAAAAGCTTCGGGTACTGGACCTTCATCTCATCCTCTCGCTCCCAGGTGGCTTCCCTGAACTGGTGATTCTGCCACAGGACTTTCACAAAAGCGTTCCTGGCAGCGTAATGTTTTTACTTCTCTGGCGAGGATCTCTATGGGCTTCTCCTCATAGCTCAAGTTGTCATTCAACTGTAAGGGCTCGTAGTCAACTACATGGGATGTATCTGTCACATACTTCCTTAGCATTGAAACATGGAAGACATTATGAACTGAAGACAGTATTGGGGGCAAAGCCAAACGGTAAGCTACGGGGCCAACTCGCTCCAAGACCTCGAAAGGTCCAATGAATCTCGGACTCAACTTTCCCTTCCTGCCAAACCTCAGAATACCTTTCATGGGTGCCACTTTTAATAACACCAATCCTAAATTCTAGGTCCTTACGTCTTACATCGGCATAGCTCTGCTGTCTACTCTAAGTTGTTTGCATATGTGCTGAGATCTGCTGTATTGCCTCATTTGTCTCTGCACTAACTCAAGTCCTAGCAACTTCCATTCACCAACTTCATCCTAACATGCAGGAGACTTGCAACTCTTCTCATATAAAGCCTCCAATGGCGACATGCTAATACTAGTATGGTGACTAATAATATAAGCAAACTTTATTAGATGCAAATGAGAGTCCCAACTCCTTAAAAACTCCACCCACACGCCCATAACATACTCTCCAATTTTTGGTTCGAACGCTTTGTTTGACCATCAGTCTATGGGTGAAAAGCTACAATAAATTCTAACTAGGATCCAACACCTTCTGGGAGACTCTTCCAAGAATGGATATAAAACATGGGTTGTCGTTTGACATAGCTGAAACTAACATCAAAGAGGTGTGACAACCCCTTCCATACATAACTATGAAACTTAAGATGTTCAAAACCAACAATACTTTAACACGTTCAAGCTGAGAACTATGAAAACGGTCATGAAGTTAAGAAAGTATTATATAATAAAAACATATATCTGAGCCTACCATGTCACAGGGAAAACTTCATATGTGCAGTGAAGAAACTGGTCATACTATATAATGTGTCATCTGAAGATACGTACCAGAACAAATCTAGTCAATTGAAAACTGCTTCTACTTTAGAAGTGCCAACTATGATGTCTTTCCTAGGGCCTACATGTTTGAGAATAATTCTGTCTAATTAAGTCTCACATTCATGAGAAACTCATCATGAGGCTCTATGCTGTCATGGGCTATAAAACTTGCTTGAGCCAATCCTCATATTATTATTTAGCTTTAAAATAATCACATATCATTAGTTAGACCTTGTTGCAGATGAGTCTAAAATTCCCTCTGAAAATAAGGTTTTGAAGTCCTTAGATTGCTAAAGCATCAGTCAATTGCATTAACACCATTCCATAAATCTTGTAAATTAACCGTAAAGTTGATCTTTGAAGGTCTTTTTTTAACGATAAAACCTTCTTGATTTCCATAAGTCCTAGGCGTTGGATTAACCGTACTCCCTAAAACTTAGTTAAACTTCATGCCTCAATGCTAAAGAGTAATACATACTATCTAGTAGCTCCAAACCCACTTTTATAAATTCTACTATCAACTCAACTTTATTGCCAAAGTCTACCTCCTTATTACTAATGCTTTAATATCAAGAAGAAATCCCAATTGTATACTTTTCTCGTACAAATAATCATAATTTGCTCTCTTACCTCGGAAGTTGGATATTATTATTCTCAATCAACTATGGTCCTTTCTAGTCAGTTGTCCAACTAACTCACAAACTCAAAAATCCCTTAAATCTACTAATGCCCTCAATGATTTTTACCTCTTAACTAATGAAGCCCTCAACATACCATGGTCATAAGTCTCCCGATATCTACTGCTACTAGTAACTCCATTTTACTACCCTTCTTCGACCTCTATTTCGGACAACAGATCTGTGTCTAAAATAAAGTATAATCCATACCAAAATCATCTATGAAGCTATCTTTCCATCTAATACATATTGTCCCAAAGTCCCACATGATCATTAGATATTTTTCTTTTACACCAAAACAAATACCTTGTAACCCCTCTTATCAAGCCTTCAAACTATACTTAACTAGGAGTTTCGAATACATTAAATTTCTTTCTCTTTCCAAAAGAGTAAACTTTCTTGGATACTTTTCGCTCATTCACACTTATCTCTGATAAAACCACTAAATTCAAGACACCTCTTTTTTTTTTTTTTTCCACTTTCCATGTGGAACATAATCTCTTTAATAAATTATATTTTACTTAACTGCTCCATAAAACTTATCTCTCTCACTAAGAATTTCCATCTTGTAGAATTCCTTTTTGCCAATTTGCATACGTTTAAACTCCAAAAGACTTTGCTTCTTCAAATCTGTCTAACTTGGATCTCCTTAACACAATAAGGCTCTGAGTTTAGTCTAGGTATACTAAGATAATCCTTCAACCTAAACAAATAACACCTTGCTTTAACCCCTTTAAGTCCAAGGTCATGTCCAACTATTTTAGCTTCCTTTAATGACATCTACCTAGCTAGATATTCCAAAAGAATTCTTTATATCAGCACATATACTTTATCTACTCCATCATGTCGTAGTATTATCCAAGTGATTATGACTTATGAATCCTTTCTAAATTTATTCTCAAAATGTTGGGTTTTTAATATCTTAAAACCTTTAATAAATCCATCGTCTCTTCTTCTTGTCCTTCATATCCATAAAACAATTTTTTAACCTTATTTTCGAGAATGTGCCATGTGAAGAAATTTATTTATACTGTTTCCAAATGCACCACAAAACATAACACTAGTCCTTAATGAATTCTTGTCAAGACAATTTTATTCCTGGGCTTAAACATATACATACCTTTATTTCTAAACTATCATAACTTTACATAGTTTCATCAACCTTTAAGATCTCTAAACTGAGGTATATGTATTTATTCGTTTCTAACATAATTCCCATGAGATAAACTAGTGCCAAGTGACCTCATAATTTATTTTATTTTATTTTTCTTCTTTTGTAATATCGTACCTGATAATCCTCTTATAATAACTTCTAACGAGTCACTGTCCTAACATTAGAATATAACTGGTGCATTTAAGCTAAACAAATATTTTAATGCACAACTATCATAAAACTTGTAATTAATAGGACATACCTGGCAATGACGAGGAATCCGTTCATAGGCCACAGGGATAATCTAGACTGTACATGTAAGTCAGGTCTACAAGAAAGCCCAAGCATGGGCCTGATATCAACTGTAACGACCGCCGACCCAGACTTAGGTAGGTCGTTACTAAAAATAAATCATGCACAGAATTAAAAACGACGCTCATTATTTGAAATAAATGCTAATAAATAAGAGAAAGTTCAATAAAAGAGTTTTAATTAATATCAATTGTTTAAAATTAGTTAATAGGGTACCCAAATCTTTAAAGCTAATCAAAGGCATATAAAAGAAATAATCCTTAGTAATAAATTTTAAACAGTAAAACCAAATAACAAGATTTCAAGATGCGAAAGCGAAAAGGTCTAGTCCCAGTGACACGTATCATGGAATCCGCTGGCAAGCCATTCCGTCCGGTACATCTTTACCTTTTCCTGAAAACATCAACATAAGAAAGAATAGGAAGCAAACTGAAATACTTCAAGTATAGTAACCTCAACGCACTGGGTGTCAGGCTAGTGCATCTATGTCCTCTAGATAACCACCTCATATCGATCACATAAACAAATGGAACAAACGAGAGACTGAGCCCTATCCTATTGATGTTAAGTTATTGCCCACACAAAACTGTGAACCCGAAGGGAACAAAAAACTGGTGAATCCGAAGAAACACAAACTGTGAATCCGCGAAGGAAACACAAATTTGGAAGAATCCGAATGAAACAAAAATTGAATGAATTCGCGAAGGAAACACAAATGGTGAATCCGCGATAGGAGTACACAAAATTGATGAACTCACCGAAAGAAACACACAAATTGGTGAATTCCCGAAAAGAAATACAAAAATTGTGAAATCCCGAAGGAAACACAGAACTGTGAAATCCGAAAGAAACAACAAACTGGTGAGGCGTCTAACTAATCAAGTGAGGTAATAGTCACACACGTCTCAACGTTCTATAGAATCAACATTGTAAGCAATTCTAGAACATACATGAAAATCCTTTGATATCATGGCTCCAATCACATAACACAGATTATTGAACAACATATATACTAACATCAATGTATACCTTACATCATAAATCCCAATCAAGCATGCAAGTATGCTCAAACACCAGCAGATCAGATATCAACATATGAAAACACATACCATCACATTCTAAACGATTCAAGTGCCCTAGGGTATCTTTAACAAAAACAGAAACCGCGTGCCCAGAACAATAATTTGATTCAGGTCATAACTATTAGTCAACATGCTTAAATAATTTACCAATAAATTACACTTATCACGCGAGCATACAAATAAACCTGCGCGTGGGCAATTCCAATTGGTAAAGATTACTTACCTTAAATCGAATTTCCAATGGTCAAAAGAGGTTTAAATGGCGGGTGGCACGCGCGGTGGTCAGGGGGCTGGACGCGGCGGTCGGCGTTCGTGGCTAGAGTGGCGGCAACGTCAGACGACTCTCCGGCTAGGTGAGCGGTGCGACTGCCGATGGTGACTCTCATGCTGGGCGAAGCTGTGCGACGTCCGGGTTTCGGTAGTGAGGGATAGCAACGTAAAATGGTCGGACCGACAGTGAGGGAGACAGCAGCGGAGATGGTTTGAGTAGTGAGGGAGGCGATGACGAGATGGTTGTTGGCTCGTGCGGCAAAAGAGGGTCGTTGACGCGGCAGGCAGAAAATTTAGGGAAAGGGTTCGTGCGGAAAATTTAGGGGAAGGGTTTCATTGGGAGGGAGAAGGGATGAGTTTTATTTTTATTTGATGATGATGTAATTACATTTAAATCATTTTCTAATCCACTTTATACTATTTATTTCCTTCCTTCAAAAGAAAATTAATTCCTGCCATTAGTTTTCAAATTGAATTTCAAAAATTGAATAATTTTCACGTCAACACTTAAATTCTTGCACTTATACTTGAAATCTAAAATTCCAAAAATGTCCTTCAACTAAGGACAATTACTGAATTTCCAAATAATAAAGTTACTCAAAATTACTTTATTATTAAATAAAATGTGCGGGGTGTTACATACCAGCTGCAAATGTTCCATAAAAAATTGATATCCCAACACAATAAGTTGTTACTAATGAGTCTGGAACATGCTAGACATGTGGTAGACCAGTGGGTTCCAAAAATAAAAATCCTCGAAAATAAAAAAAATAATTAATAGTAAAAAAGACTTGGTTAAGGATGTAAATACCCATGAAGAAATCCTCGACATAACTAGTGAGGAAGGTGAAATACTTAAAGATAATAATGAGATTTCAATAAACTATTTCATGACAGAAAAAAGACGGAATCGAACAAATGTAGTTATTGACAACATTTTTGTGTATAATATTACTCTTGATATTATATCTAAAAATGAGGATCATGAATAGAGATCACTATATGGATGGAAACAATCAGAATGGATGTGGTACAATCACCTGAGTGGATATTTATTAAAAGAAGGAGAATAAAATAATCCAATATGTCAGTGTATTTTTATAAAGAAATCACAATCATGATTTGCTATTATAACTATATATGTTGATGACATGAATATAATTGGAACTCTTGAAGAACTTTCAAAGGCAATAGAATATCTTAAGAAATAATTTGAGATGAAAGATCTCAGAAAAACAAAATTTTGTATTGGTTTGCAAATTAAGCATTTAGTAAATGAAATATTTATTCATCAGTCAACTTATATAGGAAAAATTTTGAAAAGATTTTATATGGATAAAACACATCCATTAAATATTCAAATGGAAGTCCGTTCATTGGATATAAAGAAAGATATATTTCGACCCCGAGACGATAATGAAGAACTTCTCGATCATAAATTACCATATCTTAATGCAATTGGTGCACTTACGTATCTTGCTATTAATACAAGAACAGATATTGCATTTTCAGTAAATTTATTAGCTAGATATAGTTCTTCTTCTACAAAAAGACATCAGAACGGAATTAAGTATATACTCAATTATCTTTGAGGAGCAATCGATATGGGTTTGTTTCATTTAAATAAATCAAATTTTGACCTAGTTGGTTATGCAAATTCTAAATATTTATCTTATCCACACAAAACTAGATCTCACACAGGTTATCTGTTCATATATGGAGGAATTGCTATATCATGAGGATAGGTGAAACATATCACAACGATCACTTCCTCAAATCATGTTGAAATTTTTGCAACTCATGAGGCTAGTCAAGTGTATGGCTAAGATCAATGACTCAGCACATTCATGAAACATGTAGGTTGTCTTCTAATAAAAATCTTCCAACAATATTATAAGAAGACAACACAACTTGCATAACCCAAATCAAAGGAGAATATATTAAAGGAGATAGAACAAAACATATTTCACCGAAGCTTTTCCACACTCATGATCTTAAAAAAAATGGCGATATAACTGTACAACAAATTTGTTCAAAGGATAACCTGATAGACTTATTTACAAAGACATTATCGACCACAACTTTTAAAAAATTGGTGCATAACATTGGAATGTATTCTTTTAGGTGATGTTTCATGAGGGAAAGTAAATATATTGTATTCTTTTATGAGTATATTATATGAAATATGTACTCTTTTTCCTTCACTAGAGTTTTTTCCCATTGAGTTTTTCCTAGTAAGGTTATAATGAGGTATATTATATATATATATGAGCATCTAAGGGGGAGTATTATAAATATTATAAAAATAAATAGATGCCTATTGCTTAATGTCCTAAAAGCCATGTGTCAATCTTCATGTTGCCAATATGTCTTATAGTTATTCATGTTTGGTGTCCATGTAAGACCATATCCTATTTTCCATTTTGCTTATAAATAGTGGCATTTGACGAATCTTAAAATCACACACATTGGTAAGAAATCCACTTCAAAATTTCACTAAATTTCATATTATTAAATTTTCATAATTTTAGTTATCTTATTTTAGGGATTTCTACATAAAAGACCTAAAGAATAGACACATATTACCTTAATGTCTTGGATATTTTATTTTTTACAAAAAAGACCTATTGATCTCCCTATTTATACTAATAATCAGTGGCTATTTAAATTTAGGCGCTCCTATCGCGTTATAAATTATAATATATATATATATATATATTATATTATATATTGTATATGTATATATATATATGTATATGTATATGTTTATTATTCTATTTATCTATTTTAATTCGGTTATTCTCTCTCTTCCAGTATAGCTCACCGCCTCATGCATATTTTTCTCCCCCTCATGCATACTCTCGCTCATCCTAATGCATATTCTCTCTCCTCCATGCGCATATATTCTCTCCCCTATAATTTATACCAAGTTCTTCCTCTTCTCTCTTTTCTCCTTCCCAATCTCCCTCTCCTTTTTCTCCTTTCGGTGGTGTGAAGTTGCAAGAGGTAGACGATGACGTGGGACGAAATCACGAGTGACATGAACGATTTGGGACGAATCGATGGCGTGGGGTAAATTGATGGTGACAGCGGTTGAGCAGATTTAATACGACTCGATCGATACACCGATGGGGCGAGCAAATCTGTTGTTGACGATGACAAGGGAGAGAGTCCGTGGCGGCAATGGCTGAACAATAAGAGATGAAAGATGGAGGGTATTTATTAAAAACCCCAACAATATGGACTTTATTTTTTCCTGTATTTTTTATATATTATTGTGAATATATATATATATATATATATATTAAGCTTTTATAGGAAATTTGATATATACTGCAGTATATGTATTCATTTATTTAATATAAACTAGTGTTTTTTTTAGTTTAGAATTATTGTATTATGATATACATACTATGGTGTAAATGAAATTTATGAATATTTATATATTGTAGTATATTTCATATATTGGTTTATAATGTGATTATGTCAAGCATTGAGTCAATATCTAATTTATAAACAGTAGTATATTTCATATATTGGTTAGAATATTTTCAAATACCTAACAAAATGTTCCAAGATACATCTAAAATAATTATGAATCTGTCAAAATGTTATAAGGTATATTTGAAATAACCATTAATCCATAAAAAACAATAAATTGATATGTGAAAATTAACGTAAATAGAAAATAAAATTTCATTAAATGTATTTTTTTCCAAATTGGAAAATAGAAAAAAATTAAAATAAATACATTTTCTCTCTCCAATTGATAAATGAAAAAAAACCATATTAAATACATTTTTCTCTTTATAGTAAATGTATCTTCTCCCTCCAGAAGCAGAAGTGATGTGGATTATTCAATCATTAAAGTGGCTTCGAAAATAAGAAGTATATATATATATATATATATATATAATGAATATAGATAAATATAAAAAAATGGTAAATCTGTTAAAAAATAACACTAAAAAAATCCTTTTTGAAAAAAAAATTAAATTTAAAGACATTTATGAAAATATATGGCCAAAGATAAGCTTCTTAGGTAAAAATCCCTTTATTTTATTATTATATTATATTATATTTATTTATTTATAATTTTATATATTATTATATTATATTTTCTGCATATTCTTTGTGCTTCGTTGTGCTCATCAATTTCACAATAATTTTCTAATTTTTTAATGAACTTGGAGGGTAAATATAATCCGTTTTACTTTTTTTTTTCCATTTTATAATAATATTTTCTAATTTTTAATGAACTTGGAGGGTAAACATTAAGTAATTTTGAAAATAATTTTTTAAAACTTCAATTCTCCTTTTTTTTTTTCTCCTAACAAGAATAACTTCAAAAATTTTAAATAATTTCAAAATTAATCTTTTTAAGATACAAAATTTAAAGGTTAAAATTGTGGAATGATATACATAAAATTATTATTTTTAATTACAAATACCACAACACTTCATAAGAGAGTGCATTTTTTAAAATGACACAACGCCTTAATCAAATGATACACATTTTCTTATAATACATAAATAGTCTATAAAAATATCTAGAATTGTTCCCCCAAATCTCCATCTCTTCATAAATTGTAGTGTTTATGGAGTCTCATAGTTGAAGCATTCACGGGTTATTAATTTGTTCTATCTTAGAAGACAATTTTTATGACACTTTGAGCACTGTATAGAGAACAAATTTGTCATAAAGAAACATGGTGAATTTGTTAGGTTAGATTATTTGTTTTCTTTGTTTTCTTATTCTCTTGGAATTTTCTTTTACAAAAGTGATATTATTTTCATGTATTTGCCGATATATTATTTTTGTTATTTTTCTTGGTCGACGTGGGGAACTTCCACTTGTGAGCCAACGGGGCCTCAGTTTCTACATCATGATCCAACCTAATATAGGTATTGGGACTGGCATATGGATTTTGAGAATGAATTGTTGGGAGGGGATTATTTTATCAATATGAACTTTTTTTTTAAATGTTAAAAATAAATATATAATTTTATAATTATGTACGCTAGATGGAAAATATTGCCAAAAATGTTTGATTTTATTTTTATTAGAAAATATAAAACTAAAAAAGTCATCTAACATTTTTCTGGTTTTCAAATTTTAGAAAACAAAAAACTAAAACAATTATCAAACATATTTTTTAACAGTTATCAAACATATATGATTTTTATTTCTAAAAAACTGAAAACCAAAAACAGATTTTTAAAAATAAAAAAAATTAAAGGTTATCAAATAGGATCATAAGTTTTAGAGTTACTACGTCTCAAATTGAGACTTACCAGATACTATTGGATACTGCTCATGCAAACATCTACCCAAACTTAAGATCATCTCATTTCCGCTGTAGTTAATTAAGTATTATTTGATAATCATTTAGATTCTTTTGATAAATTTTGATTTTTGAAAATTATGCTTGTTTCTTATCATTTTTTTTATCACGGTCTTCATCTTTTCCAACTAATTAGACACTTGAATTCTTAGATAAATTTTGAAAACTATAAGTTTTGAAAAAATATTTTTAATTTTTAAAACTTGGTTGGATTTTAAAAACACTCCTATAAAAGTATATTATAAAATCAATAAATATATAATTGAGAGTAATGTTATTATAAGCTTAAATTAGAAAAAAATGATTAAGGCCCTGTTTGGTAACATTTTCAATTTTTGTTATTGATTTTTGAAAATTAAGTCTATTTTCTCTTATTTTCTTACAATGATTTACATCTTTCTTAAGTATAATAGTTAAATTCTTAGCAAAACTCCAAAAGCAAAGACAAGTTTTGGAAAACTACTTTTTTCAGTTTTCAAAATTTTACTTGGTTTTTAAAAATATTAGTAAAAAGTTGATAACAAAACATGAAATTTAAAGGTGAAACGAGTGTTTATAGACTTAATTTTTAAAACTTAAAAACCAAATAGTTATCAAATAGAGGCTAAATTTTCAAAAATCAAATGATTATATTTTCAAACAATATCTTAGCTTTTCTAAAATATTATAATGATTTTTTTTAAAGAGCAATTTTTATAAGTTATTCCAAACACATCAATGTCATTTAATTTTGTATGGTTGAGACGATTCCGAACAAGATTAGACAACTCTAATTGACTCGATCTCATGAAGATTGGATTGGAATTGAAAGAATTGCTTTACATTTTTTCTTTTATTCCTTTTTTTTTTATTCCTTTCAAATCTTTTTCAAAGAAAACATAATAATAGAGGACAATAATTGCGATAAAGACAGGACTTTTCCAAAATAAATGGTCCACATGTCTTTCGCACGCAGAAATTCTTTTTGTATTATGGAAATAGTACAAGATTCTCCATATTCACATTATAACTTTTTTCTTCAATAATGATTCCACTTTATTTTGAAGAAAAAAAAGATGCTAACGTAATAAATGAGAATAATACTCATACTAGGGTAGTATTTAGAAAATTCTACTTTTTCGTCAAAATGAGCATAGTTCAACTAGTACAGTGTTTGTACCATAAAAAAAATCTACCTTTTCGTATGATAGAGGTATACAATTTTAATTAACTAATTGATTAATATTTTGATGATATCAAACTTGCTCTTATTCACTAATAATTTTAGTTTTTCAAAGCCTCTGTTGCATAGAGCTCGAAATAACAAATCTAATACATTTCAAATCACGTGAATCGGAGCTCAAATGAAAAAGTTATGGCCAAAACAAACTTAATGGAAAAATATCCAAGTAGTGACACAACCTATTCATAAAAGTAGACCAATTAAAAGGTGTCAACCACTTGGAACATGAAAGAAATAACACATAGTAGGTTTTTTATTTTTTTTTATTTGTTTTAAAAGAAAAATGAATTTAATATTATTTTATGTTTGTGTTTAATGACTAATTTTTTTTACACATGATGGACTTTTTTTTTAATGAATTTTTAAAAAGGAAATAAATTTAATGTTACTTTTTTTTGTTTGTGTCTAATGGCTAGTTTAATAAATAAAAAAAAAAAATCTCCACCATTGATTTTTCTTTTTCAATATCTAATGGTTCAAATTAAACGTGCTTTCCAACAACTTTCTTCTCTTTTTAAACTCATCTTCTCCACATTTGTACAACAACTACACATTTTTACAATCTTCAAAGCCACCATTGTTATTCTCTCAAAGCTCTTAATTTTTTTTTCTTTTCAACTTATTCTTGAGATTTATTGTATTGTGAAGATTAATTTGTTGAGTGCTACAATTTGTAAATCCACTCTCTTAGAGAGTTTTTCTCATCTTGTTCTTCATTTCTAAATCTATTGTAAAGGGTTACTCTTGAACCCATAACAACATTTTTGTAACGGTTTGATCTTCAACCATGAAAAGGATCAGGTTTGTTCTTACGCCGGAGAAAAGAACATTGTAGTAGTTCGACTCTAAGCCGTGAAAAGAGTCAAGTTTATAGTGACATACCCAAGAGGAGCTTGGAAAGTGGATGTAAGTCGAATTTGACCAAACCACTATAAAAATCTCCGATGTTAATTTCTTTATCCCTAAACTTTTTAAATTTTGCAATTATAGTGTTATTATAGTTTATTACATGAAATTAATTGTTATATTTGTTCTTGAAATTTATTGTTCATATTTGTTTACTTTGATTGGTAGTTCTTTAATTTGTGTATCTTTTACCATTTTTATTATTAAAATTAAATAGAGTGCTTAAAAGTCACTACAAGAATTTTGGGCTTTAATGTCGGTTGAAAAAAGTGAAACCGGATATACAATGTCGGTTAAAAAAATGAATCTTTAATGTCGGTTTTAAACTGACATTGAAGGTCTAATTTTTTTTCTTACTTTATTGAAAAATCCCTTTTCTCATTTTCAGCTCGCGCCTACACGCCTAAACCCTTTCATTTCTCTCTTACCCAAACCTTATCCATTTGTGGTCGTGCGAATCAGGTTGTCCGTCGTCCAAGCTTGGCTGTGCAAATTAGTTTGTCCGTCCTCCGTTCATGGTTGTTCGTCCGTCTCTGTCACGCTTAGATCTCTCTTTGGCCGTCAGTCTCAGTCGCCGTTCGCCCGTCAGTCTTCGTCAATTTTCATGGGTCTCTATCAGTCTTTAACAACGCATATCTGTAGTCGTGGGACTCTGTCGTCCGTAGATTTGTAGTCGTCCATCCGTCCAGCTTTTCCATCCAAAATTTAGAGCTCCAGGTTGGTTAATTTGGTGGGTTTTAAACTTATAAGGGCGTCATGAAGCTATTAGCTGCAATATAAATACTTCTTTTTGAATTATAATTTGATTTGATTTAATTGATGGGTTTTGTAGACGACATCACACATCTTGCGGATTGGAAGGTGAAAAGGTTCAAGAAGAACATTTTGAAGAGGGGTTATGCCTGAGACTGCTACAAAGAAAGGAAAGGACTCCCTGTTGGCCCTATTCTTCTTGGGTTCTTCATTTTGTCGTCATTAGATCATGTGAGTTTTAGATTTTGGATGTTAATTTCCTCCTTTCCTCTTTCATATGCTTATACTTATGTTTTGGCATACTTTGAATTTTTATTATGTGACTCGAGCTTCTATGTGGTCGTTTATAACAAAATTTTTATATTTTGTACTTTTATTACGCAATTTTTCCTTGTTGTTTAGATTGATGGAAATGTAGTTTTGAATTTCTTTTTATATTGCTATATTGATGGAAACATAGTTTTCAATTTCTTTTGATTGTTGTTTTGATTAGATACTTGTAAGGTTTTAGTCTTTGTAGTTGATGATTGGTCATGTTTGGTTGACAAAATGGACTTTTTCTTTGGTCAGAAGTGGGAGAGATAATTGAGGAACTCTAGAAATTGAGTTAGTGATTCAATTTTATTATATGATTCAACAATATTGTTTCGTTCTTTGATTGCCTTCAACTGTGACATTTCTTGAATTGTCTTTGTGATTTCAATGCGATAAAACTTTCTTGAAATCTATACAATCAAAACAAAGTTACCAAAGCTCATAAGGGTTACATAATAAAGCTCATAATGATTAAAACTAATATTGTCTTTGTGATAATATTTTTTTTGCTCGGAGTGAAAAGTTGTTTGTGATTTCTATTGATCTCATATTAATTCTAATATTTAAACTTTATTTTGATTGTATAGATTTCAAGAAAGTTGACTTTTGTTCGAGGAAATGAAATCTGGATTGAGAATTGTAGTGTTGCTTATTGAGGATAGTAGTTTTTCCTTCTATTATAAAATACAATTTTGTTGTTTGAGGAGATAAATTTGTTTAGTTTCTTGTATTTGTAAGTTTGTAAGTTTTGTTGTTTATGGTTATGCCTTCTAGGTAACATCCAAGACGAACTTGCTCAATGTGCACTATTCTTTGTGAAAAGAGTTAACTTTTTCAGTATACTAAAAATATTTCCATAATTTTCACAACTCATCAAGAGAAGAAACACAGAAACAAAGATTCAATACTCATCATACTTCATAACAACATTAAGAAGTTTGACAAGTTTTTCCAGGCTAGATAGGAAGATTGCATTGTACATGTTTTAAGAAGGTTGACAACTGGAGCAGGTGCATCCAACACAAAAAGGACTTCATAACAACATTAATAACAAGTATTTATAAGATGTTTATCTTAAAAGTCTATTTGTTCTAAAGTTTTGGATTAGATTTAGTATTGGAATGCTATAACTATTCTGCAGTTGTGGTAGTCATAGCTTAGTTGTTTATGACTTCCAATGAGTGGTTTATGGTAGTGGAACTTCTTAGGTATCCTTTGATAGTTTATATTTATGCATTATTTGTCTAAATGAATCCGGTTGCACTATGGTAGTTTTTGGGTTATTCATGCATTGTGGGTTAGGTTAATTCTTTATTATCATTGTCGAATCTTTTGTTATCTCTTGTTTAACCATTTATTGTAGCACGTGTAGTTGATGACTTTAAATTCAGATCAAATTTGTCCACTGTCATACAATGGGGTTGTCTTTGTTGTTCTTGTTCAACAATTTCCATCTAAATTTATTGGGCTTGCATTGCGCTCTTGTGTTCTAATCTTGAAGTTCTGGAGATCACTAAGTCTCAATCATCAATAAATCGCATCGCAGGGTAATTTTGTATACATATGTCTTACCTTGTTTTGTACTAATTGGTTTTTATTTTTATTTTTTTTTACCAGAAGAATACTAATAGTTGAAGTTCATAACAGAAAATGTGTTCCAATGACTGATGTTTGGCCATTTCTTTTTTATTTATAATATGTAGTGGTGAACTTCGTCAATTTGTTTCCGATAAACGTTGTCTTAAGAGTCTGAAGATGGAAGGTTGTTCTAGTTTGGGGAGTTTTTCCCTCTGTTCATCAAGTCTTGGCACACTTTGGCTTTCTGATCTGCTCCCTCTCTAAGATGGTTATATCTCTTGTCCTTTTATCTATTACAATGACTACCTCTGATGCAAAAATAAGTTTGCTCATTCATTTACTATTTTTATATATAAGGTACAACCGTGAACTACTTTATTGATGACAAAATTAATAGAGCTGAGGTACTTTTCCCTGGTGTTGCTTACTTTTTTATTGCGGTATGTCTTAACTCTGCTGTTCACTCATCCAACACAGCTTATAATAGAGATGTCTACGGGGCAGGGTGTGATCGGGGATGCCCGGTATCCCCAGCCACGCTCCCCATTTCATTCCTCATCCCCGTGAAATTTTCCACGGGGATTGGGGTGGGGATCGGGTTCCCGCGGGAAATTTTTCCCCGTTATTTTTTTTTTTGTAAAAAGCCAATTAATTTAAATCACTAATGCGAGCAAATTTTAATTAAATAATTAACTTTATCACTAAATTATTTATTATGGTTAGTTTTATATGACAGTTTGAATTTAAAAATTAATTACTCAAATTTTTGTCTAAAAAAGCTAATTAATTTTTTAGTAGAAAGAAATAAATATAAATCAAATTATTCACATATATAATGTAAATTTAAACATTCAATTTAAACATATTCATTATGTTTCCCAATAAATAATCAAATTTGAAATTTAAATGTGGTATTTATATAATAATAATAATAACATAACATTAGATAACTATACTAAATAAATATGTAAAACCTAATCGGGCGGGGATGAGAAACGGGGCAGGGCGGGGACGGGGAATGCATTCCCCGTCCCCGTCCCCTTTTAGCTCATGGGGAATTTTTTCCCCCACTCCCTCCCCCATTCACCCTCTTCTAGGGTTTCCATACTGATCCTATATTCAAAAATAAAGTTTATTCAGAAATGAGATTGGTGTTTGCCTTATGTCTACTCATTCATTGGTTTATTCTGCCTCTTGCTTGGAAAAAATTTACAAAATGACCCAAATCTCAAAAACTTTTCTATGAATGACCTCTTTCTAAAAACTTGTCTATGACTAACTTTTTGCCCATGTGAAATACCAATTTTAACCCTAATTTAAAAAACTCTTCAGACCGTCTCTCCACTTTTTCGTTTACATCTCTCACTGTGCGATTTTTGGCTTTCAAGTTTCTCTCGTTTTCTCTCGTCACTCTCATTTTCATCTAAGCGTTTGGCTACCTTCTCACAGTTGTTTGTACACATTTAGGGTTCGCACCTACCTTTTGTTAAACAATCTCTCAACTTTTGTTAAATGATCATGTATTTGTTCTTAATTGATTGTTTAGATAATCCTAGGTGAGAGTTTAGTATTCTTTAAATGATCGGTTAGAGAAACTTAAACAGTCATTTAGATAAAGATGTACGATTGTTTAGTTTTGTTTATGTGATCGTTTAGTTGTTTGTTACGCAGTTTACTTGTTTGTTATGCGATCGTTTAGGTATTTGTAATGTGATTGTTTAGTTATTTTTTATGTGATCGTTTAGTTTTTTGTTATGCGATCGTTTAGTTTTCATTATGCAATCATTTAGTTTTTATTATGCGATCATTTAGTTATTTTAAGCAATCGTTTACTTATTGTGGTAATGTATACATTTGTTACAGGTTGCTAAAATGGTCGTCCCTACTGAGAAATATTTCTCTACTATAGTTTCTTGCTAAGTCCACAAAATTGTGTCGGTTATTAAGAATAAGTTGACAAAAGAGTAGATGAGAATGTTTAGGACAACGACCTTTGGTCCACTGTTAGACTTTAATGGGCAACTTTTTCACCATTTTCTTTTGAGGGAGGTAATGGATGCGAACCCAGATGTTATATCATTCAACATATTGGGGAAGAAGGTAACATTCTCCCAAGACGATTTTAATTTGATAACTGGGTTGTGGCTAACCAAGGAAATAGTAGAAAGAGAAACGAGTGGTAAGAAACTGCAACAACTCATTCTTGGATCGAATGACCCAAATGATAAGGATAGTTCTTGCAAGGCATGGAGAATTCGTTCGAGCATTTCATTTTTACAAATGATAAAGATGTCGTCAAGGTTACATTGGCATTATTTATCGAAACGGTGATGATTGGAAAAGATAAGAAACCCCAATTTGATTTGAAGACATTTGGGATTGTCGATGAACCTGAAGTCTTTAGATATTATGAATAGTCGTCCGTCTTTTCTAAACATACATTGAATAGCATGAAGATTATCATGCATTGGAAAAATGAGGCACATGAAACAATGAAAGCAGAAAATGCTCATCATGCCTCATATTACTATATAAAGGGATTTGCACTTGCATTCCAGGTATGTACTTTCGTTTCCACTTCACTTTAATCTACGTGTTATGTATGCGTAACAAAGCTCCCATATCATAGGTTTGGGTTTACGAAATTTTATCCATGTCAAGTAAGTTTATAGTTACCTAAGTCAGCAAGGCTGTAGTTCCTAGAATTCTTAAATGGACTTGTTCTCATGCTTCATCTTATAAATCGTTGAGTAAGAATGTGTTTCGGCCCAAAAAGGTAAGTAAGTGATCGCTTAGTAATTATTTGCATCTATCATAGTTTCATGTCTTTTGACTTACTCATTCGCTTAGGTTTTTAATGAGACTTGTACCAAGTGTAGAGGAGATAAGGTACAAGGAGGACCGACTGGAAGGACTCGATGTGATCTATGATGTTAAAGAAAAAAGAATTGAGGAGGTTGAGGGGCATGATCACTCTCTCGATACCCATAAGTCATTTGAGGGGCATGAAGGGTTTGACCAGCAAGTTGGGGAGCAAGAACACCCTCCGTCCGATGAACCCCATATTGGTGAGCAAGATCAGCAAGTAACTAAGCATCATGCCATAAAGCCCAAATCGCATAGGCCGTTTCAGACTAATCATGAGAAGGGTAAGAGGGGACAGGATGAATCGTCAAATACAAAATACGTCCTCAAAACATTATCATTCAAAATCCTACAAAGTTCTTAGGAAGGAAAGTAAATAAGTTAGAAAAAATTTGGCGAACTTGACTACCATGGTCCGTTAGATGGGTAATACCTGATGGAACTCGAGACATACGCAGCGGAATAAGGACCTAATTACACTCTAATTGCTTTTAATTTAAAGGAAAAGATGCATGCAATTGAAGGAAAAACAGTAATTAAAATTACTTTTGTAGCTCCCGAAAACCGCTTTTCCTCGCTGAATCTCGACCCGAACTATTTTGGACTACACTAGAGTTGACATATTATCCTCTGGACTCGAAACTGGATTGTAGGACCCGGTGGATGAAGAAAACCGAGAGAGAGAAAGAGATGGGAAAAAGAAGATGGAATTTTGGTTTTGGATTTTTGTTCGTTGCTATCGTGATTTGCTCTAGGAGTGTATTGTATAAAATAAATTGAAGAAATAAGTTTCAAATATAAGTAATGCATTTAAATAATTGTAACGCGTTGGGCATTAGATATATGCATAGAATGCACAATACTCCTTCTAATGACGTTCAAGTTTTCCTAAACCAGACCCAAGCATAAATCTAATTTAGGTTCCTAGTAAGTCCAGGGTCGAACTTAGGGATTCAATTAACCAAACGCAGACCTTGCATTGTATCTACTGTAGGGGTTTTCCTAAATGAATGTGAGAAATGTGTTATTTACACTAAATTGTTGTGCCTGTGCAAGAGATGCAAACGAGTTGAGTAGTTAGTGATGGATCATGTGAGAATGGAGTTTAATGTAAATGGACGCGTCGGTCTAAGACGAGTGTACACAACTAGGATGTGATGTGAATGAGATGGGATGGTTTGCTTATCTTTTGTTTATGCGTCAGAATTGATTCAACATTTCTCAATGCGAATAACATACAAAACCTATCTCTAGGATGCATGCATTTAACACAAAATTCAATAGACACCAGTAAGTCTATCTCTAGCTGTACTAGGCATCCTACTTGATGCAGCTTAGTTATTCTTTCGAACAATCTAAGTTAAAGATGCTTTTACCAATTTGTCAAGTTGGCTTGAGCTTTAGAATGAAGTTGTGCATAACGTATTAATGCATTCAACATAAATAAGAAATAAACAATGGCAAGTATGATGGATCAAACATATGAATTTTATAAAGAAACAGAGAGTCTTTACAAAAGCAAAACAAATGAAATGAAAGTGATAAATGAGAAGGAAACTGAGTCAAGCCAAAGAATACAATCTCTTTCTCAAGATTAGCTTCCTCCACTCCCTGACCGGCTGTGGTGGTGGTTCTCAACCCTTCTGATCGTCTAGCACCATAGCACAGCCTCTACAGAACTAGAATTATGACTACAATATACAGAGAGTAAGGATCTTTATAATTTTCGAACTTCTTAACTCTGGAGGGACTTCATCTATTTATAGCCGTTGGTCATGTCCACTTGGTGAATGGGCAGCATTAAAGTCCATGTCTTGGTCAGCATTAAAGTCTATGCCCTGATTAGCCGCCTGACTCTCGGAAGCTTTTCAGACGCCACCAGCTGCGTGGAAGCTTTTCAGACGCCGCCTGCTACAGGTGCCCATACTTGTAAGTGGTGATATGACACAATCAATCTAAAGCAATGAATCTTCTCAGCGTTGAACTCCCTCCGACGCATGGCCCATGCGCTAGAGCTTTTCCTTCGGCATTTGTCTAATGCACTAGCGTTAATCCTTGCATTGAAATCCTTCAATACAATGCGTTAGTGCCGCGATATTTAGTTATAGGTAATCAAACAACATTATACATCATATGCATAATAGGTAAAGAACACTAAAGTGGACCGATTTTGGCATTAAAAACAAACAAATAACTCATTTATTACACAAATTAGCAACCAGCTTCCCGGAACCGGCTTCAAACACTTTGAACCATCTGGAACCACTCAGAAACCACTCGAACCGGCCCAAAAACACCAAAAACCAAGTTGAACCGGTCATACCGGCTCAACCAGGTCAAACGAATCGATCCAGACCGTCTGGACTAGTTGGTCAACGTGCGGTAGTGTAATCAACGGAGGCGCGGGCGGGTCGGGCGAACGAAAATCGTAGGTCGCGAGCAAACGGGAGGCGGGATCGGGTCGGGTCGCGGAATGGGTCGGACACTCCATCGACAGCTGGCGTGTGCGAGCTTCACCGAACCGGGTCGGATCTTGGTTGGGCTCAGGTCTGGGAGCTCTCTTCCGGGTCTTTGATCAATCTTTCTTCAGTTTTGCTATTGTCCTCTCTCCCGGAATCAAGAAATTACAACCTAATTTCAACTCTAATGACTCCAACAAATTTACAAACCCTTTTTCACACATTAATGCTCATAAACATGTGAGCAATTACAAATTTCCACAAGAAATTTAAAGAAAAACAATGCCAAAATCATAATAAATCCACTTTAGTCCATATTTCATTCAACACTTGAATAGAAAGGAAAAAAACACCCACCAAATGCAATTGAGCGTAATTCTAGCATGCTCTGATACCACATGATGGACTCGAGACATACGCAGCTGAATAAGGACCTAATTACACTCTAATTACTTTTAATTTAAAGGAAAAGATGCATGCAATTGAAGGAAAAACAGTAATTAAAATTACCTTTATAGCTCTCGAAAACCGCTTTTCCTCGCTGAATCTTGACCCGAACTCTTCCGAACCACCACTAGATTTGACCTATGTAACTGTGGAAAATGTTGTACCTTCTAAGCATATATGGATGTAGACAATGATGAATGTGAATCATACAAGCTCATGTTACCATAAACTTGATGACTTGGAAAGATGGAGATGGAGTGTGGATGTTGTGTTATGCTTATTTACACTTTATGCGATACTACTTCTAGATGTATGTGTTATTAATGAAATGCTTGTAGTATGCTATGCGTTGTCACAAGTTTCCTTGTGCTGAAACCAAATATAATTCCAACGCAAGTTTCTCAGAGTAATCTGAGGTCGAACACAGGGATTGTTGTCGTTAGTGTGTTACATTTGTGATATATGTGACCGGTGTTTTTACAATTAATAAGGTGTGTGTTTGTACAGGAAATTAAATTGCGGTAAAATAAAATTGTGCAGATAAACTAAAGTTGTGTTAATAAAATAAATTGCGATAAAAATAAACCTAGGCTAACGTGATGCAAGATACAAGATACATGATGCTAAGTTCGAGATTGACTGTGAAGTTTATACAAAGGATAGTGGTATGCAATGGCAAGTCTTTATGGATGAATTAGAAAGGGGAAAGAATAATTAGTACAAACGTCGCAAGGTTGTTAATTGCATTAAAGATATAACTAAGGTTTCGTTTTCCCTTGGCGTACACCTCTCGGTGATCGGCCGCGTTCCCATATCTCTATGGTGAAACAGTGATGACGTGGCGAACGCAAGGTTGCTTCCATCTCTAGAAGTACTTCTCGCTTTAGTTAACGCATTCTTCCAACCCTCTCTCGATAGGCGGAATGGCATCTTCACTTCTGCTCTCACAGGTGAAGATGCCGTCTAGCATACTTTGACTAAACATAATTATTTCCTTAACCCAATTAATTACTTACTTAATTCATACTAATTATCCAAGGGATTAAGAAAACATCGTAGAGAAAGTGAATTATGGATGAACAGAAATAGACAGAAAGATGGGAATGAAAATGATCATAACAATTAATACTAAGATTAAACGTCTGATACATGGTGTGAATGATAGAGATTAAGAAGATGAATACAATTGATGATTAAGAGATAGAAACAAATATAGAAGAGTGTTAACATCTTGACACAGATCTGGACAGTGGTTTTGTTTGCCGGCTTGTGGAATGAATGAACAAAAGAGCTTCCCTCTCAGGCTTACTCGTTTGGTAGAGGTGACCTTTGTACAGAGCTTCAACGGCGGGGATCGGAAGGATTCTTTTCCCGGAGACTCACGTTTTGGCCTTGTCTCTTAATTCTTCTCGGATCTACTCTATTTAGTTGCTCAACCAGTCTCTCCCTCAGATCAGTATATACATTTTTCTCTGTATTCAAGAATCCTTTTTCAGTGGAATGGCCGGAGCTATTTATAGGCTAAGCTTTGACTCTTTGCATTGTGATCCCCACTTTATTGTTAAGGTAGTTCCTGAAATGGTGGAGTGAATATTCGTTCTGTTACGCAATCAATCCCATCAGAAATGCACAACGGTCAGCTGTACACGTGTCAGAATTCTCCGCATTTGCGTTGCTCTTCACATCTTCGATCGTTTGCCCGCATGCGTTGTTGTTTTTTTTATTATTGCATGCGGTTGAAGTTGCGTTGATCGCAAAGCTCTTGATCGATTATCGCATGCACCATCATTGCGTTGATCGTCTATTCACTCTTGAATGATGGGCGCAATGCGGTGTAGATGCGTTGTTCTTTTTATCTTGAGCCTTGAACGCATGCGGTGACTTGATTTCCTGCAAAACAGACTTGAAATATTCTTTTCTATCATCGCAATGGTGTCAGGGGTGTATTGACGATAATTTATAATTCTCGCATTTCTTAGCTAATTTCTATACAATTGACACAACTTTCCTTTCTTTTGGTCACAATATCTAAATAAAATAGTATAAATAACTTGTATTTCTAAGAGTTATCAACCTACTATCCTCTGGACTCAGAACCGGGTTGTGGGACCCGGTGGATGAAGAAAACTGAGAGAAAGAAAGAGATGGGAAAAAGAAGATGGAATTTTGGTTTTGGGTTTTCCTTTTTTTCAGGCCAATTTTGAAAAACTAAATTTGACAAAAGTCTTTAAACCAAATTGAAAAGCCCAATTTATAGAAAAAAATCATGCAATAATTGCATGAACCAAATCCATAAAAATCCAACATCTATAATCCACTATCTTAGTGGGCTTAATGTCTCCACTATAAGTCAACACCTAGCCACTATTTTGTTAGTGGAATTATCCAACAAAAGTTTGGATTTTCGCACTAACTTTAGTCAAAGGGCAAAATAGTCATTTGGTCAAAGTCAAACTTTGACAAAAGTCAACATTTTGAAATTTTTATGATTTTTTCCGTATTGATTAATTTTGACCTCTCCGAGCATGAATCCGCACATTCATTTTTTGAAATTCAAAATCACATTTGAATATAAAGGTCGGTCAAAGTTTCACTTTTCAAAGTCAAAAGTCAACTCTTTGACTTTTTACATCTTTGACCATTTCCATTATTTTCGAGCTTCCGAATATGAACGTATTCATATTCTTGATATATAAACCCATTTAAATATTAAAGTTGTATCTCTAAACTGAAAAATCACTGACACTATATCACATATACTTGTCGGTTTCTCTCTCTTCACCTAATTTGAACAT
>NC_052358.1:46970750-46984274 GCF_009727055.1 Benincasa hispida
ACCCGAACCGGCGCTTTCAACCTTTTTTTTTGGTGGGAACCCCCCATTTTTGACTCAGAAACACTCGAAACCGGCCAAAAAACACAAAAACCAAGTTGTGAACCGGTCACCAAATTACCGGCCCTCAACCAGTATTTTATGTCGATTCATTCTCTTTTTTATTCGTTATGTTTCGATCAAACGAATCTATCCAGGGACCGTCTGGACTACGTTGAGTACGTTTGCCGCGTTGGTAGTGTAATCAACGGAGGCAACGGCGGCGGGTCGGTCTCTGAACTGGCGAACGAAAATCGTAGGGCTAGCCAGCCACGAAGCTCAACGGGAGGCGGCGGATCGGCTAGGCATTCAATTACAGCACCATGTGGTCGCGGAATAAAAATGGGTCGCCAGACACTCATCGACAGCTGGCGTAGTGCGAGCTTCACCGAACCGGGTCGGATCTATGGGTTGGAGCTCAATTTCTGACGCGAGAGCTCTCTTCCGGGAATACATAGTTACCAAGTTCTCAAGACTTGAATCTAAAAAAATCTGTGAATTCTTAACTAAGTTTTGCTAATGTGTCCCTCTCTCCCGAATCAAGAAATCTATATCAAAAAGATTCCGCAATTTCAACTTAAGTTACATTATCAGTTCCAACAATTTACATACCTTTGCTTTCATCCTTTTTTTGTGGACACACATTAATGCTCCAATAAACATAGTTAGAGAGCATAATTTCACCAAATTTCCATACAAGATAAAATTAAAAGCAAAAAGAAAAACGAATTGCCAAATCAGAGGACCTAATCATCCATGCAACAATATTCAGCACTACGCCCTCCTATAGCCCCTACTCAATAACAACCTTTCTTCGTTGGATCCATCATTATCAAAAATACAATCCACTACTTTAGTCCAATCTTTGTCATTCCATAACGACTATGAACGATTGACGAAAGGAAAAAAAAAACACCCACCAAATGCAATTGCGTTAATTCTAGCATGCTTCTGTACCACTGATGAATCGAGACATACGCAGCTGATAGGAACCTAATACACTCTAATACTTTAATTTAAGGAAAAGATGCAATGCAATTGATAGAAATAACAGTAATTAAAATACCTTATAGCTCTCGAAAACCGCTTTCCTCGCTGAATCTGACCCGAACTCTTCCGAAACCACCACTAGATTTGCACCTATGTAATGTGGAAAATGTTGTACCTTCTAAGCATTTAATGGATGTAAACAGATGTAAATTATTCGATACGTGAATCATACAAGCCTCATGTTACTTGTCATAAACTTGTTATTGACTTGGAAAGCATGGAGATGTGTGGTGTGTGTTATGCTTATTTTAACTTACTGCGGATCACCGAGTTTACAGATAAGATAATAAGTGATTATTAATAGAATGGCTTGTAGGTAGTAGTGCTATTTAGCCTAACACTTAACTCTATACCACCACAGAATATCCCTATAGCAACTAGCTAAAACCAAATATAATTCCAAACGCAAAGTTTCTCAGCAATTGAGAGATTAAGAAATCGATAGAGGAGACACGAGCAAACTGAGCGTATAGAGTAAATGATAGGGATAAAAAGAGAACAAACTGAAGCAGGGATTGTTGTCGTTAGTGTGTTACATTTGTATATATGTGAACCTTTCATCGCGTAGTTATCTCTCTTAAGACAATTATATCCGCAAAAGTGTCAATCGTCTTGATACATGCAAAGTTCCAAATGGCAATTGCACCTTATGCATGGTAACAATAAATAGTGTCACACACACTCAACTAATTAGCAGAACAACATGCTAAAACTTTAATAAGTCATAAAAGGTTCAATGTAATACGCTACAGCCACCATATGCCTACTCTTGACGCGCAATATCTCTTCGTAGGTGCAACGCGGATTCGCAATTAGCTTTCAAGCCTTATTCTTGTCTATGCTTGAATTAATACATACTCCGTATAGTTGTCACATGATTTAACTACTCTGCCATAAAGACAGGCCATATAATAGCATATAGATGATATACGGTGATCGCACAAAACGATACAAGATAAACCTGAGCTGATGCTAGTGTAATACGAGATGTCATCTGACATGTAGAAGTATAATTACACACAGGTCATTCTCATGAAGCATCTTATGAGCGATCGGTCGCAACAGATTCTTGCTATGGAAGTGAACCAACCATTCGTATACACATGCGCAGGCAAAGGTAATAATCAATGATAGTCTTTATTACTCGTCGACATAAGTATTTACTATTAATTGCCGCTTTCATATAGAAACAGCAGATCGTCCTATACATCTAAATGAGTTTACGTAGCTTTCCTTTAGGCCAGCTGCACACCAATCAAACCTATCATCGGTATGTATTCTCATTCACACTTCACGCAACGCACACCCCCGGCGGCTGCCGTAATCCCCTTTCTAAAATCTTTCTCTATGAATGTGGCAGATCTAGAGTATTGTGAAACTAGATTGCATCTCAACCGTTGCCCTTAAGTATGGGCAATGAAAGTTTAAGACAGTAAAAAAAGAGAGCAAAATGAGCACACACAACAAGGAAGTCATGCTTAACACATAAGCACAAAATCTTACGATTAATCCAAAATAACTGTCATATTCACGACTTCTATACAAGTAACGAAATTACTAAGAGATATTGACCAAAAACCCGCTCCTCGATAGGCGGTCAAACAAACATACGGCAATCCTTCAAACTTCTGCTCTCGCTGTAGGCTGAAAGTGCACCTGTCTAGCTACTTTTGACTTAAACATAGAGTTTATTTCCTTAAGCGCCCAAATCTATATAGAACTTACCTTAATTCATCACTAATTGTAATGGGCACAGACGATCTACTGACAAAATAACTTCCGACAAGGCTGAAAAACATCGTAGAAAATGTGAATATGGGCCCATCGAATGATGAACAGAAATAGACAGAAAGTATCAGGAGAATGATTAATGAATCACTACTCAAGGCACAATTCATACTAAGATTTCTTCAATATTCTAGGTCACAGACCCTCCCTGATAAGCCGATTAACGGTCTGGTTCGCGAAACAATAAGACTCATTATGACGATAAAAGTATTGATGAATTACCAATGATGTTAATTAAGAGATAGAAACAAATATAGAAGAGTGTATAACATCTTCACAGGGATCCGGAGCCAGTGGTTTGTTTGCCGGCTGAGGCTTACTGATATTATAAATGCATACAATAGAGGACCTTCCGCTTCCCACAAGAGCCATTTAACTGTCGTTTGGTAGACGCCTGATGTGACCTTTGTTACTATCTATCTACGCGGACCGCAGTATCCTGCTCCGCTGGAATCTTCTGATTGGGAGACGCTCGTGATCGGGTAAGTGGATATCTTCATAACTATCCCTCTTGAGATGACCTCCCCTTATTAAGGCTATGCCGTATTCGTGTTCCTAGTTCCACCAACCGCGTCATTCCATCCCGGATTCTACTCTAATTTAGTGCTTCAAACCATTATCTAGTAGCCTCCAATCCACTCTGACCGCACATCGACGCGTATATAAGACCCCAATTTTTCCTTATGTATCTCAGAAGTACGCCCATATTCTAGAGGATGCAATGGGCGGAGCTATTTATAGCCTGAGGAATGCACCTCCTTAAGCAACTCTTCTAGCTGCATTGGTCTCCCACTTATTGTTAAGGTAAGTTCCTGAAATGGTATGAGCAGTTCAAACCTAATTCCGTTGATTGGAGCAGTTTTGTCTTTTCAGCGACCAATTCACTTAATCTTCCACGCAGTGCAGGATTCCAAATTCTCCGGCCACAAATCGGGGTCACAACTTAGCGTTTACTACAACGTGATCAGAGAATTATACATACGCAATTTGGAACGTTGTTGACTCTATCACGAACATCATTAACGAATCGTGTTGTAGCCACAGGCTATAGACTGGTATGTTGTTTTTTTTATAATGCATGCTGTGTAAGCGGAGCGTTGAAACCATTTTATCTCCAAAGCTCATGATTGTATCCGATATAATGCAATAGCACACAAAATTCACTCGCTAGCGTATTTCTGCTTAACATCCTGCATTACAGTTTCTCAAATATAAAAGATCTTCAAACTCACTATGAAAATTGAATTCTGGGCGAGTGTCATCACCGCAATCGCAATTAGTGGAAGGACTTAGTGCAATGATGGAATTCGAATGTCAGCCACTGCGTTTGTATTAAAGAAGTTGCCCTTCAAGTGCTTTTTATTATATTGTGTCTTGATGTGCAACCAATGATGAGACGCACCAGCCCTTCTCATGCTCAAGAGGATTCGATTTGGATGGATCACAACATCAAGTCATTAGAATTCAGGGTGACTTAAGGAAACAAAGAATTCGACGTAAAATAGATGGACTTTCAGTTAGCCTGCAAAACACGCGACACCTTGAAATATTATCATTCGTTCAATTCCTTAGTCAGATGCGCAATGGTTTGTCAGGTTAACTGTTAACTTAATCGATGGTCTAATCGATGAGAATTGAATCGATAATATAATATTCTATACAAATTCTCGGACGGATTATTCTGAGCTCATATATTTACTCTATACGAATTTGACCATACAAACTAGTTAGTCCTTTCTTTTATCCACCAATATTAACTCATAAACGTAAGAGATAGCCCTATATTCATATAAAATAATACTCGCTTGATATTTTCCCCTAAGATGTTATCAAACAGCGCACCTACTATAACTCAGTCTCGGATCTCAACATCTAGAAAACTAACGTTGTGAGTAAGGTATCACACTGGAGTGTGCCAGATTAGAAATTAATGGAGAAATGGAAAAGAAAAGTACATGAGTAGAAAGAAATTAGAGTATGGAGAAAATTAATAGAAGATGGAATGACAGTAATTGAATTGTTTTAAGTGATATTTCTTTCTGATTTTATTCAGGTAACAATTTAGTAAATAAAATTGAAATAATTATTAATGGATTCAAAAAATAAATAGTCTTTTTAAATCATCAAATTGAAAGCCCCAATTTATAGAAAAATCATGCAATAAGCCTTGATGAACAAATCCGATAAAAATCAACATCTATATCCTACCTTATCTTATGTTTTGTGTAGTTCTATTTTTTTTAAAATTGGGGGGCTTTTCAATTGGTTTTTTTAAAGCTTTTTGTCATTTAGTTTTATTGGCCTGAGGATGGGGACTTCATTTTTTTTTTTTTTTGTGTTTTTTTGGTGGCGTGTGGTAGTGTAAATTAATAATATTTTCGAGTATTAAATAAAATGGATTATGTCACAATCAAGGTTGATATTAAAAATTGAAAAAGTAGGAAAAATCACACAATTTGGAAAACAAATGTTTCCATGTCTTCTTCCAAGTAGCTCACCTAAAACAACCCACTTTAAGTCTTCATTAACTCCAACATGAGCATCTTAGCAGCAAATCTCTTGCTTAGAATGTCTGCAATATATGGAAGATTGGAGTGTTTAGTTAATGCAACGACAATTTTTGAGAAAAATTCGAGAGAAGAAGTTGTTTTCTTCTGCTTATTACTGCTGGTAGTTCTCAAAAAACCCTAATTCCAGCTTATCTTGAGGTCCCATTACTCAATCTAGAGACCAAGAGAATATAGGGACAGATCTTCGGGGTCTACAACTAAGATTGAGAAATTTGCAGCAATTTCAAGCTTAGAAAATTCCTTCAAAGGAGTCTTGAAAACCCATTATTCTGTGGAAACTATCTTTCTTGCCAAAATTAATGATTTAAAGTGCTTATGGATCCCTTCACTTTCGCTGCGCATGTACTCTAACACTTTTCTTCACATGCATAGACTCTTCTGTCTACATCTAAACTTTGCAATACGCAAGCCCGATCTTCTTATGCCTCATCGTGATCTTGCACCTAGTTACAGTACCTAGCAATTTCCTCTCTCCTACCTCATCCCAACACATAGGAAACTTGCAACTCTTCCATATATGGCCTTAAATGTGACATCCCAAATAACTGATGTAACTTATTATAAGCAACACTCCATTAAAAATGCAAGTGAGAGCGATCCAGTTCCCTGAAAATTCAACATTATTGCATAGGCATGCCAACATATCTTCCAATATCTGATTGAATGTCTGTACTGAACCCATCAGTCTTGTGCGGTGAAGAGTTGTACTAAACAATCCGAACGGGTCCCCAAAGTTCTTGAAAACTCTTTCAAAGTTAGAAGTGAAAACAGGGTCTCTATCCAACACATGGACATAGTACTTCGTGTAATCTCACCACCTCTTTCATGAACTGTCCCATTATTTACTGCAAAAGGTGGATTTTCTAGTATGAAATTGCCTAATATTAGTTATTTATCTACCACAACCCAAATCACAGTAATGAAATCTTTATTCCGTGGCAATCCCACAATGAAAGTCCATAACACATGCTCCTACTTTCATTCTGCACACTCAAATTAACAAGCCGGGCTTCTGGTCGGGGCTTTCACCGCTAGGACACCAACACACTTGACAATCCCAATCTCTCGTCATATTCATCCACCAATTAAAACATTCAGTACCTAAAACACATCTATGAATCGAAACAAGAAACTTAACAACAACTCACTAATACATAGCTACTCACGCACAACATCCCATAAAGAAGGACCACCTCGTCAAATCGAGAATCTGAAAAACTACAACAAGAGTATCCATGCACGTCGATCGACAGACCGACACCAACACACATGCAACAACACAGTATGAATGAACACATGAACACTCTAAATAAAAACAAAAGATAAACGAACCATAAATTATACTTAAAACTCAAACCCACAAAGCAAATGTACCACACCAGCAATCATCGACTACCAGCACACAGGTAAAAACAACTTTAATGTCTCCACTATAAGTCAACACCTAGCCACTATTTTGTTAGTGGAATTATCCAACAAAAGTTTGGATTTTCGCACTAACTTTAGTCAAAGGCAAAATAGTCATTTGGTCAAAGTCAAACTTTGACCAAAAAGTCAACATTTTGAATTTTTATGATTTTTTCCGTATTGATTAATTTTGACCTCCCGAGCATGAATCCGCATTCATTTTTTTTGAAATTCAAAATCACATTTGAATTATAAGGTCGGTCAAAGTTTCACTTTTCAAAGTCAAAAGTCAACTCTTTGACTTTTTACATCTTTGACCATTTCCATTATTTTCGAGCTTCCGAATATGAAACGTATTCATATTCTTGATATATAAACCCCATTTAAATATTAAAGTTGTATCTCTAAACTGAAAAATCTGACCACTATATCACATATACTTGTCGGTTTCTCTCTCTTCACCTTTGAACAATTCGAATCATTTTATCATACTGTTTCTAAGTTTATTCCATATGAGCTAGTAGAGGAACCTAATGAACCTATAGATCATGGGCTCTAAACAATTCGAGATTAGCTAGCTAAACTCTTTAGACGGAGCTAATCAACATTCGTTAACTAACGATCATTACCACTATAGTCCCGTATATTGCACATTCTTCACTATAGATATATTTGTGTCACTTTGTTATAACCATGATTGGTAAGCTAATCCTTCACAGGTTGTTCGTAATCTCGGCTGGGTCATAAAAACCCGTTTTACCCTCGTGACTACATCTTATTCCTTAAGTTCCACTGATTCTCTAATGAACATGTTTAAGGTTCAACCTATAAACTGAATTCCGATCTTGCCCGTGAAATGGGAGGCTTATTGGACCAGCCGATGATGAGCTCCCCTCACTTATGCAGATCTAAGGATAATTCCGAAATCAGTAGTTCATAGTTAGCTCAGGATTAAGATTAAGTTACCTAGGTCATCAATTAACGAAAATAGTTAGTTTTATACATAAAACGACATTTAGAACGTAAAAAGTGACTATTTCATGTGTTCAGTCTTATGCAAACTCATTGCATAGAATGCCCCCACTCACTATCTCTATAGAACGATTCAGGATCACATCGTTTGTACTAACTACAAAGTGAGCCGCATCCATAGTGTCCCCAGAATAAGGCGCCAACCTCATTCATATACTATAGACTATTTTGGCTATATATTTGAACTTGATCCACATTTATGTCACTACATAAAGTTCAAACTACATTAAATAGCCTCAGGACCTTAGTTTATTGGATTCAAGATTACAATTTCAATAACAACTTTATCGAAAAACAAAACAGAATATATTTATTAATTTACAAACTACGAGTTTTAGAACATAAAATCCAACAATACCTTTACTGTCTAACATCATCTGATAGGTCAATAGCTGAACAAAATAAAGCTGCTAGTCTAGCAACTATATGAGGTATGTATGTATATAATCTTAAACAATCGTCTGGAAAATCCTAAACAATCATTTGGATAACAATCGTACAAGATTCTTCAAACAATCGTCTAGGATAATCCAAACGATCGTTTGGAAAATCTTAAACCATCATTTGGATAATCTTGAACGATCGTTTGGATAATCCTAAATTGTGTAGAAAATCTTAAACGTTCGTTTATATAATCATGTATGATCCCTTCTTTACTTGTATATTTTGTGTGATTTGTTCAGGATAACAATAAAAGGACTCATGATGGTAATAATAATGACGGTAATAATGATGCTGCTAATAATGAAGATGGTAGTAATAATAATAATGAAGGAACCCCCCATGATGAGCACTCCAAATTTATTAGTGATCACTGCGTGGTTGTTGAACACAAAATGATGGAAGAAGCAACCGTCGATGAAAAAACTGAACTCCCATACGACTGCTCAATCTTAGGAGCCACTTCGATTTGGATCCAACCAAGGTTATGAAGAGTGCAACTCAACATGAAGCCATTGAAATCAAGGTAAGGTCGTTGTATAAATTAATTATCTTAACATTGAAATCAAGGTAAGGCCACGATCTGGCTGATTTACAATTTAAATATAGGAGAAAAATGACCTCTCCAAGCGCCGAAAAAGGAAGAAACCAACCAAGTGTTCACCTGAGGATGTGAAAAGGGGGAAAATGTAGGATTGTTATATCACGCAACAGAAGACTACAGAATCAATAAGCACTTAAACTACGTTTAATTTGACTTTTAAGCATGCTATACATATGATATTCAAAAGGGTTTGAAACATATATTACCTTTGAAGATTCCTCCACAAAAACAGCTGGAAAAACACCAAAATCTCGCTTGAATCACCGAGAGGACTACCAACGAGATCTTCTCTATTATGCTCAAGCTAGAATGCGTGGTGGAAACACTTGAAACAAATTGAGTTGATGAGGAACGAGAGCACGGTTATCAATATAGAACATTTCTATCTTTTTTTTTCAATCTCTCACTGGTCTTCATGGATGGAGCTTCTATATATAGGTAAAAACCATGCAATTTTATCAGGTTGCATTTTGGACAGCTCCAGCTTGAAGATTAGTAATAGATGTTGGTGATTCTCCAATATATACATGTTAATGGGTTTTTCCTAAAATTGTAAAAACCGATTAACATAAAATGATTTCATAAAATGATTTTATTTAAATTAGTTTTATAACATTAATTCAAAATAATTAATTTAAATAAAATTAATTTTAATTAATTTAACATCTAAATATTAAATTAATAAAATAATAATATCACCAATAAATCAATTTTATATTTAAATAATAATTTAAATATTAATTGATTTTCCAATTTCGTTTAATTTCAATTAAATTAAACGTTTATAATTGTATCATATACAATCAATCGGAAACCCTAAAATTCATACATTAATACTCAATTTTTTATTCCAATTTAATGAGCTAGTAGAGGGACCTAATGAACCTACAGATCATGAGCTCCAACGATCTGTAATTAATTCGTTAAAACTCTTTAATCGAATTAATTACTATTCGTTAACTATCAAGACACACCACTATAACTCGACAGATGCACTCTCCTCACTGTAGGTATATTTCTATCCATATAAACCATAATCAATAAATCGATCATTCACAAGTCGTTCGTAGTCACTGTTGGGTCAAGTTTACCATTTTACCCCTGTGAATACATCTCGTTCCTTAATCCATTGATCCTTTAATGAACAATTTGATTCATAATACTTATGAATCAATTCCTTTCTCTATCATGAGAATGCAGGCCCCAATTGTTCTGTTGGGGTTGATGTTCTAAAGTCTCGTGTCCTGTAGTTTGTAAACAATTTGTACTAACGCTTGTGTTGTATAATATATGATATTTACTTCACATCTTGTTTTATGCTCAGTTGCATGTTTTATTTTCTTTACCATAAACTAATAAACATAAAATCCCTAGTTATCAGTATGTAACTTAAACATGTATGTGGTGACATACAAGTGGATCATGTCTTGAGAGATAACCAAAATGGTCTGTAGTATATGGATATAGGAGGAAAACCTTATCCTAGTAACGCTACGGATGCAGCCCGTTTTGTGGAATGGTCACAAGTGTTGTGACTTGTCAGAGATGGTCTGATCCTGATCATTCGTGTTGGGGACATGCGAGCGGGGGCGTCTTATACAAAGAGTTTCTATAAGACCTGACCACGAAATGCTAATGTCTCGTTATATAACACTGTTCATGACAGAGAATTTATAGGATGACCATAAGTAACATGACCTTAATCTTGAGTGAGTTGGGAACTCCTGCCATTGAGGGCAGTCCTTTGATGTGTATGGGTGCGAGTGGCGAGGTTACCGATTCAAACCTACCATTTTAGGGATTCGTTTGATTTGGGAGTTGGGAACTTAGCTACACAAGATGGAATTCACTTCTTCCCCAATGTAGAGGTAAGTAGATAGATAGCTCCCTTAAGGGCTGATTCTAGGGTTTGAACGATGTGGTGTCACACACATTCTCTTGTCCCGAGAGGTGTTCACACATAGTTGGACTATGTTGTATTGTTCATTAGAGAAATCAGTGGTACTTAAGGAGTGAGATGTAACTACAGGGGCAAAATGGTAAAATCGCCGACGTGTACTTACGAGCATCTGTGAAGGGTCATCGTACTCATGATTGGTTATATCCGATGGATACAGAAATATATCCATGGTAAGAAGAGTTCAGTTGTTGATCTTTAGTGAAATGCCTGACAATTAACGGATGGTGGATCTCGTGGCTAAAGAGCTTAGTCAGTATTCACGGACCGTTGAAGCTTCGAGCCACAAGTTTATTTGGTCCCTTGGGTAGCTTGGATAAAGTCGAGAATCAATATTTGGGTTAATTTGAAATTTTCAAATTGACAAGAGGAAGTTCGATTATATATGATATAATTGGACTAATTAATTATATATGATATAATTGGCTAAATATATGAGATATATTATTTTGGAGAAAATTAGATATAAATATGACTTATATCAAGTAGAGGAGAAATTACTATAGTAGATATGTGATATCAAACTATAGGGTAAGAATATAATATAATTATATTTAACTAATTATTTAATTGGTTAATTATATGATAATTGGCCTAAAATTTTTCTCAGACGTGCGTTAGTGGGAGCAGCTGTGTCGGTTATTGTAACCGAAGAATAAAATGAAATTTTGTTTCATTTTTGCAAAAGTTTGAAAAGTTCAGAAAAAATTGGCATCAATGTGGAAACGTAAACGATCGCATAAGTCGAGAACCTATACGATACTTGTTCAGTGCCTAAACAATCGCACACCTCGCGCCTAAACGATCGCACGCTAGTCCTTAAACGATCGCTTAGCTTTTCTAAACGATTGCATAGTGTGTCGTGTTTTCTAAACGATTGTCTACCTTTTACTAAACGATCACTTAGTAAAATCTACACGATCGTGTAGCTTCTTCTAAAATATAAGCATTTAGCTATACGATAGCTTCCTTTTCTCTCCCACTTGCTTATCGTCTACACAATTTGTTCTTCCCCCTACCTCTACCAAACTCACCAAAGAAGAGAGATTCAAATGTGGAAACGTAAACGATCGCATAAGTCGAGAACCTATACGATACTTGTTCAGTGCCTAAACAATCGCACACCTCGCGCCTAAACGATCGCGACGCTAGTCCTTAAACGATCGCTTAGCTTTTCTAAACGATTGCATAGTGTGGTCCGTGTTTTTCTAAACGATTGTCTACCTTTTACTAAACGATCACTTAGTAAAATCTACACGATCGTGTAGCTTCTTCTAAAATATTAAGCATTTAGCTATACGATAGCTTCCTTTTCTCTCCACTTGCTTATCGTCTACAACAATTTGTTCTTCCCCCCTACCTCTACCAAACTCACCAAAGACCACACTTTGGGGTTTTCACTCCGAGAATACCAAAGGTTCCATTTTAGTGGTGTCGTCCCACTGCATTCACCTATTCGTGTTGCTGCCTTTCGTGTAGACGATTGTGCTGCTGCAGCCAACTTTTTGTTGGGCGATAGAGATTGCGTAGAGGTCTTCCGTTCGTCTGAGTTCAAAGCTGAAGAGCGTCTTCAACTGGTATGAGAACTCTTTCCTTTATTCTTTATGTTCAAAACATGCTGTTAATTACTGTTTGTTTACATAACTGTATGTGAGAATGTTTATGTTGTATTTCGGTTACGGTGAAATCGTAAAGATCCGAACGCGCTCATGGATGCTCTTCTCAAGAGATCCTTCATGTTCAAGACCAGGAATCAGTACTTAAGATAACAACCTATCTACTAACCCTAAAATGGGTAGAAATGAAATTCCATCTTGCAGGGCTATGTCTCCAACTATTCATCCGATCTTATCTCCAAAATGGAAGGCTTATTGAGCAATGTTGTTGGACTACTCTCAGCCATGTAGATCAAAGGATAATCTTCGAATAAACAGGAGTTCATAGCTAGCTCAGGATTAAGATCGAGTTATCCTAGGTTACTTAAATATGAGATAGTCAGTTTTAACAGTAAACGGTCGTTGTCAAGAAAAGTGACTATTTCGTGGTCCAGTCTATATGCAAACTCTTGATAGGATGCCTTCACTCACATGTCTCTACATGAATAATCTGTGGATCACATCATTTTGTATTACCTAACAAATGGGTCGCATCCAACAGTGTTACCAGATGAGATACCCAATTTCATTCATAAAGTTAAAGAATTCATAATATAAACATGGATATGTTTATTGGATTTTCATAATAGAATGCAAAATCAACAACTTTATTGAATAAAATACTCAATAATAATATTTTATTGATAAATAGAATGTTTAACATGAACTGCGAGTTCTAGGACATTCCCAATAAAAAAGTCACATACAGTTGGTAACAAAGAGCGAGAAGCTCAACCACGTTCAAATGATCCCCATCCTTCAAGTGACCATCAACCATCTCTTTCAAGTGATCCCCAACCACATACAAATGATCCATAACCTCAATCACTCAAACTTTACCAAGAAGCTCAACCACATGTAATTGAGTCTCAGCCATAAGCATTTGCGGTGAAATTGAAACTAGCCACAAGTATTATCAATCCAAACCCTTGGCCTCTATACCTGACTTACCCATAAGGACCGTTAATTCCTATGACCTGTTTA
>NC_052358.1:46984550-46997235 GCF_009727055.1 Benincasa hispida
TCAACAAAAGACCACACTTTGGGGTTTTCACTCCGAGAATAACCAAAGGTTCCATTTTAGTGGTGTCGTCCCCACTGCATTCACCTATTCGTGTTGCTGCCTTTCGTGAGACGATTGTGCTGCTGCAGCCAACTTTTTGTTGGCGATAGAGATTGCGTAGAGGTCTTCCGTTGCGTCTGAGTTCAAAGCTGAAGAGCGTCTTCAACTGGTATGAGAACTCTTTCCTTTATTCTTTTATGTTCAAAACATGCTGTTAATTACTGTTTGTTTACATAACTGTATGTGAGAATGTATATGTTGTATTTCGGTTACGGTGAAATCGTAAAGATCCGAACGCGCTCATGGATGCTCTTCATCAAGAGATCCTTCATGTTCAAGACCAGGAATCAGTACTTAAGATAACAACCTATCTACTAACCCTAAAATGGGTAGAAATGAAATTCCATCTTGCAGGGCTATGTCTCCAACTATTCATCCGATTTTATCTCCAAAATGGAAGGCTTATTGAGCAATGTTGTTGGACTACTCTCAGCCATGTAGATCAAAGGATAATCTCGAATAAACAGGATTCATAGCTAGCTCAGGATTAAGATCGAGTTATCCTAGGTTACTTAAATATGAGATAGTCAGTTTTAACAGTAAACGGTCGTTGTCAAGAAAAGTGACTATTTCGTGGTCCAGTCTATATGCAAACTCTTGTAATAGGATGCCTTCACTCACATGTCTCTACATGAATAATCTGTGGATCACATCATTTGTATTACCTACAAAATGGGTCGCATCCAACAGTGTTACCAGATGAGATACCCAATTTCATTCATAAAGTTAAAGAATTCATAATATAAAAACATGGATATGTTTATTGGATTTTCATAATAGAATGCAAAATCAACAACTTTATTGAATAAAATACTCAATAATAATATTTTATTGATAAATAGAATGTTTAACATGAACTGCGAGTTCTAGGACATTCCCAATAAAAAATCACATACAGTTGGTAACAAAGAGCGAGAAGCTCAACCACGTTCAAATGATCCCCATCCTTCAAAGTGACCATCAACCATCTCTTTCAAGTGATCCCAACCACATACAAATGATCCATAACCTCAATCACCTTCAAACTTTACCAAGAAGCTCAACCACATGTAATTGAGTCTCAGCATAAGCATTTGCGGTGAAATTGAAACTAGCCACAAGTATTATCAATCCAAACCCCTTGGCCTCTATACCTGACTTACCCATAAGGACCGTTAATTCCTATGACCTGTTATTCCCAGTTCTCGATGTGTTGTGGAATGCATACAAAAAAATGAAAAAGCTATCTGAAAACTAAAAATGAGGAACAAACAGTTTTATATACATTTTGAAACCAAGAGTTCTCAGGATACTTAAGCAAAAACACATGATGAGTGGGACGTGAGTAATTCCTTAATGATAACTTAGAAAATTTCTATATGATCATTTAGAAATTACCAAAGGCCCATTTTAGTGGTGTCGTCCCACTGCATTCACCTATTCGTGTTGCTGCCTTTCCGTGTAGACGATTGTGCTGCTGCAGCCAACTTGTTTGCTGGGCGTATTCCCAGTTCTCGATGTGTTGTGGAATGCATACAAAAAATGAAAAAGCTATCTGAAAACTAAAAATGAGGAACAAACAGTTTTATATACATTTTGAACCAAAGAGTTCTTCAGGATACTTAAGCAAAACACATAGATGAGTGGGACGTGAGTAATTCCTTAATGATAACTTAGAAAATTTCTATATGATCATTTAGAAATACCAAAGGCTCCATTTTAGTGGTGTCGTCCCCACTGCATTCACCTATTCGTGTTGCTGCCTTTCGTGTAGACGATTGTGCTGCTGCAGCCAACTTGTTTGCTGGGCGATAGAGATTGCGTAGAGGTCTTCCGTTGCGTCTGAGTTCCAAAGCTTGAAGAGCGTCTTCAACTGGTATGAGAACTCTTTCCTTTATTCTTTTATGTTCAAAACATGCTGTTAATTACTGTTTGTTTACATAACTGTATGTGAGAATGTATATGTTGTATTTCGGTTACGGTGAAATCGTAAAGATCCGAACGCGCTCATGGATGCTCTTCCTCAAGAGATCCTTCATGTTCAAGACCAGGAATCAGTACTTAAGATAACAACCTATCTACTAACCCTAAAATGGGTAGAAATGAATTCCATCTTGCAGGGCTATGTCTCCAACTATTCATCCGTTCTTATCTCCAAAATGGAAGGCTTATTGAGCAATGTTGTTGGACTACTCTCAGCCATGTAGATCAAAGGATAATCTCGAATAAACAGGAGTTCATAGCTAGCTCAGGATTAAGATCGAGTTATCCTAGGTTACTTAAATATGAGATAGTCAGTTTTAACAGTAAACGGTCGTTGTCAAGAAAAGTGACTATTTCGTGGTCCAGTCTATATGCAAACTCATTGCATAGGATGCCTTCACTCACATGTCTCTACATGAATAATCTGTGGATCACATCATTTGTATTACCTACAAAATGGGTCGCATCCAACAGTGTTACCACGATGAGATACCCAATTTCATTCATAAAGTTAAAGAATTCATAATATAAACATGGATATGTTTATTGGATTTTCATAATAGAATGCAAAATCAACAACTTTATTGAATAAAATACTCAATAATAATATTTTATTGATAAATAGAATGTTTAACATGAACTGCGAGTTCTAGGACATTCCCAATAAAAAAGTCACATACAGTTGGTAACAAAGAGCGAGAAGCTCAACCACGTTCAAATGATCCCCATCCTTCAAGTGACCATCAACCATCTCTTTCAAGTGATCCCCAACCACATACAAATGATCCATAACCTCAATCACCTTCAAACTTTTACCAAGAAGCTCAACCACATGTAATTGAGTCTCAGCCATAAGCATTTGCGGTGAAATTGAAACTAGCCACAAGTATTATCAATCCAAACACCTTGGCCTCTATACCTGACTTACCCATAAGGACCGTTAATTCCTATGACCTGTTATTCCCAGTTCTCGATGTGTTGTGGAATGCATACAAAAAATGAAAAAGCTATCTGAAAACTAAAAATGAGGAACAAACAGTTTTATATACATTTGGAACCAAAGAGTTCTTCAGGATACTTAAGCAAAACACATTGATGAGTGGGACGTGAGTAATTCCTTAATGATAACTTAGAAAATTTCTATATGATCATTTAGAAAATGTTAAAAGATCGCTAAAAAACATCCTAAATGATCGTTAGAAATACCAAACGATCGTTTGGAAAATATTAAATGATTGTGTGGATAATCCTCAATGATCGTTTAGAAAAACTTGAACGGTCGTGTAGTAAATCTTCAATGATCATTTAAGAACACCTAAACGATCATCTAGAAAATCTGATTTATACTTACATATTTTTTTTTGTTTGGATCAGAATATGGATTTCTTATTGGTACACGTGCATCATAAGTTGTAGTCGAGACCTAATCTGTGCAAGTATCGATTCAAAATGGTTGATTCAAGCTTTATCGTATGCAAAATTTCATATCATTATTGAAATAACTCTTCATTCAACTTTATATTTACATATTGCTTTGTCCCAGGATGGAAAAATGGCAGGCTGGTTGGATTAGGAAGCACACATGAGGTTTTGGGCAGGCTCATCTTATTTTATTGACTAGGTGCTTGGACAACACGAAGAATATAAACCATCATGGACAGATGTTGACTTCACATTTGTCCAATCAACATCAAATAACACTGGCCCATGCTTGCCATCAATCTAGAAATGTGCACTATCTATGTATTTGACTCCATGCCTAACTATATCGATAGTGACATACTTGATGGTTATCTTCAGTTGGTGGCCAGATTAATACCGTCGATGTTGATTTTCGTCAGATATGACAAGTGACATAGAAAATTTACGTACGGGCCATGGGAAGTGAAGTGATCAAAGACAACACTCCAACAGAGCAAGTCTCTTGACTGTGACATTTTTTGTTCTAAGTTTGTAGAATATATTGTAACTGGTATGGATACGGATAGCCTAGATCAGAACAATATGGAATTGTTTAGAAAACGATTCATTGCCCAGTTGTGGCTAATCAATATGTATGGTAATCAATACTTGAATCTCTTGAATTGAATTTGCACTGTATGTCTATGTTGAACTGAATAATATTAAAACAATACAAAGGAGAATAAAAAGAACATAAATAAACGATCGCGCAGTATTAACTAAATGATCGTTTATAAATAACTAAACGATCGCACACAAATAACTAAATGATCATCTATAAATAACTAAATGATCGTACATATATAATTAAACGATCGTCCATATATAACTAAATAATCGTTCATAAAAATGTAAACCATCACATAGAAACAAGTACACGATCGCATGTACACAAGTAAATGATCGCCCATAAATTACATATCATCGAGCTTATATGGGCCAGTGTCAGGTGTTATTAATGTCTGGTTGCACGTTTTCTTGTTATAACCTCCCTAACCATACTTGGTACCTTTCGTGGTGGTAGAAGTTCGAAGTCTTCAAAATCTGATCTTCGACTCCATTCTTGTCTATGCCCAACATGGAAGATCAATTCTACATAAGCAGCTAGTACACATTCAACTGTAAACCATTTTACACATAATATTTGAACATCAATGTTTCTAAGGGTTGCTGCAGATATTGCATGGGAGCATGGGATCTCCATGCAATTGAACTCCATACAAGTACATGTCCGTGAACGAAGATCAACCAAACCTCCTCAAATATCCATCGTCCACATTAATTATATGCATGTCCACCGGAGAAACACGATATGTTCCAGAAATCAGGATTCCTTAGGAATACTGATTGTGTAATCAGTTACAATGCTTATGCATGTTATTGCATGTGTACATCGAACATAGAACCAACCTTGTAGCCACTCATAGATATGCTCCAATAGCTTCATGATTGGTAGTTCTCGTGCATCTTTCAACACTCCATTGAGGCATTATATTATATTTGACGTCATCTTGTCATACCTATAATGGACTTGATAAACCCTTGCCCACCATTGTAATCCAATCTCCTCAAGATAGGCCATCACCTCAGGATATTGCTAGAGCTTAGCCCAAAACATCTAAAACTCAAACATTCTATATACTTTCGCCACTAGGTAAAAGTGTGGGATTATGTCCTTATTCTTAAATTTTCCCATCAAGTTGTTCTGAATATGGTATATACATAGGGCATGGAATGCATCAAGGAGTATACTTGAGACAACCTTCGCAATTGAGATGTGATGATCTAATATATATAAATTTTGATGTCTTCTACCTAAGCCTTCCAATGAGTCATGAACTAATGCCATGATGCATCATTCTCACCATTTACAATACTAAAGACAATAGGATATATGTTGTTATTGCCATCAATGCACGTTGCCATTAACAACATACTTTTATATTTCTCGTACAGATGTGTCCCATCAACAACGATTACTGGGCAAATACAATTCAAGAAACCTCTAATACATGAACCAAATACCATGAGGACATACTTAAAGTAATGTTCGTCCTCTACTTCAACCTCAAATATCGTACCCGAATTTGCAAGCTTAAGTACCTTGCCATATGTCCTAACAATAGCATATGATTCTTCCAGCAACCCTCGTGCAAAAACCAATCCATACTCTCTAGCACGATAAGCACCTTTGTAACTTATATTCACTCCAAAATCTCGTCGGACGTCCTCAATGATATCCCTCGAATGGTATATTCGACCAAGTTGTTCGTATTTGGACTTGATTAAGTGTCCAATAACCCAAGCTTTTGCTTGTCGATGATTACCCATTCTCATTTCAAGAGAACATGTATGTTCACTTGAATATTTCGTCACTTTGAAGGAATCACTTTCTTTCAATTTTTTTTTTGCATGGACCCTCCACTAAACATCGTACAGTTAGCAAGCTCTTTGCTGACTTCTTTACATGGTAGTCGAAGTTCTTTTTTATTGCAAGTATTGACAATTTAACTGACAAGTCATATTTCGAAAAGAAAATCTGACCGACCTTTATATCCTCGTCATTCAGACAATCATAAGATATTATGATGAGGTTCATATGATGGGCCCTCTGATGGTTGGGTATATCTAAAGTTTTGACTAGTTGGAATGAGTTGATTCGTTGGATTGCACTGCTGGTACTTGTTCTCGGTGTGTACTCCATGACTTCCGCGAGGTGTAACTGATATAAATAACATCCAGGATGCATCGCTGCCTTCTAAAAAGAAGCTAAGGTCTTCATCGTCGGCTATGTCAATTGGAGAACTGGGACCAATAGATTGTAGCAACATTTTATGTATATCAAATGTATCTGGATCGATATTCAGTCGTTGGTGCATAATATTCACTAATTCACTAACCGTTATATCGTTTCTGACCTTCAGACCTTTCATATGACCTCCAACATAATGGTTTCCCGACTGATCTCATTCCTTACCAAATCGTACAAAGATGCGAAGTAGCGTCATTGATCTGAAATCGGATGAGCAAATTTTAAGCAATACCCAATCAGATTTTAAGAAATCGCCCAGAAATTGATAAGCGATCGCCCAACTATTTATAAATGTTCGCTTAGAATTATGCACGTGATCGTGTATATACTACTAAATAATTGATCAGTATTATATACACGATCTTTTATATAATACTACACGACCGTGAAGTAGTATATAAAATATCGTTTATATAATCCTAAACGATCGTTTAAATGTTATATAAACGATCGTTTATATAATATTAAACGATTGTTCATATAATACTAAACGAGCATTCATATTATACTAAACGAGCGTTTATATTGTAATGAACGATCATCCATATATTGCTAGATGATCGCTCATTGCATACTAAACGATCTGGGGGACATGAAATACTGTAAAATATCACTTACATTCTCTCTATTTCTGGTTCTGACGAATGAATCTTACCCTATTCCCAAGACAATGAAATGAATAAAGATGAAAGCAACTGACAATGAGGATGGTGTATTGAAACTCTAAGAGAACAGTGGGAGAACTTCGTTGTGAGTTCAAAGGAATATGAATAAGAGAGTGACCTTCCATTTTTTGTATCAATGTTATTCAATGCTATTGGTAGACTAATAGTTGGGAATAAATGCGTTGGTAGAATGTTAGTGTAGCATTGATTACATATTGAATGAAAAGTTGAAGAAATCGTTGAAGCAAGGATAAATGTGGCACACTTTGATAAGTTTTTTTAATTTGGGTAAAATTGAAATTTTCCCTCTCACGAGGTGGCTCTCCTCTTTAGCCCGGAAGGATGTTTGTAATTTTGTACCTCAATCTTCTTCATTAATATAGCATTGTTAGCATTTTTTATTAAAAAAAGATTCTAACATACTTGGAGTTGACAAGTGGAATTATAAAATTGAATGTTTTATTTTAAAATATAGCAAAAGTTTTTGAAATTGAGAAAATAACAAAATAGTTTTTAATAATTGAAAACCATCAATTAATCAAAGTACCCTCGTGAGACAAATAATTCAAAAGTTATAAAATATCATAACAACCAAAATTTTATTAGCATTTGAAAAAAGAAAGTAAAACATACATAATAATTTCTTTCAAAAAAGAAAAAACATACATAATAATTAAAAATCAACCCACCGAAGAAATTTTCTTCCATCGTTACACTTTTGGAATATACAATTTGAATGAAAATCTAATTGGAATTTTGAAAAAGAAATGAGGCACTTAATCAATTGAAAATAGCTTAATAGGTGTTGCTGTATGCAGAAAATCTAGTTGGAATTGAAATCAACAAAACAAAAATACCTACATTATTAGGATGAAACCCTCACCAAAAATCTTATAGAAATGTTAAGAGTGTAACTCTAACATGAAAAAAAAAAAAAAACAATCATTTTAAAACACTGATTTCATTAGCATTTTAAAAAGAAAAAAATATATATAAAATAATCAACAAAACATAAATACATTATTATCCCTCGCTACAAAAATTTTAAGGTTATTTTCAAATATAGGAAAATAAACAAAAATATTCATAAATATAATAAAATGTCGCTGTCTATCTGCGATAAATCACGATACTATTATCTACGATAGACTACGACATAGATAGTAGTCTATGACGGTCTATCGCAGATAGACTGTGATACTTTGTTATTATTTATAAATATTTCCTACAATTTTGTCATTTAAAATAATTTCCCAAAATTTTATAAATATATTAGAATGGAACTCTAATGCCAAAAAAAAAAATAATAATAATCATTTTAAAACTAAACCATCAATAAACACGACAATAAAAAAAAGGGTTTTCTACACATGAAGCCCTAATAAGGGACTTGTATTCCATTAATGTTCAAGTTTTTCTTATTTACAAAAATGTCTAACTTTCTTAAAAAATTACAATAAAATTAGGATCAAATTACCATTTAGTCCCAACAATAAATTAATTATACATTTTTTAAAATAGGGAAGAGAAAGGGATTTTAAATGAGGCACACTTTTTTAGGCAAAATATATTAAATCATAATTTTTTTTTAAATATCCACAACTTTTCATATTCTTCAACTTCTCTCTCAAAACCCTCCACGGATATATATATAATTATATATATATATATATATTATATATATATATAGTGTATATATATATATACACACACAATATCTATCAAAATTTCTACAAAAGCTTATATTGTGTATATATATATATATACACAATAAATATATATATATATATAATACACACACAATATATATCACATATATATTGAATATATACACTATATATATATATATATATATATATATATATATATATAATATATATATTATTATATATATATATATATATATATATATATATATTTTGTTATTTGATATAAATAAGAGTTCTAGTTAGGCTTCATGTTATTATGATATATACAAATTTTGATTTGTTAAGATTTATGGAATCAAGTTAAAAAATATGGTGAATTTTCAAATTATTGACAAAAACGGGGTACATGGGAAAGTATTTTTAAAAATAGGTGGGAATGGAAAGTATTGACAAAAATAGGGTAGTTTTGGTATGAAGGAAAATTGTATACGGGGTATACGATTAGCATTTAATCCAGCACCACGTCGGCTTAGTTGGTTGACCAGTCAAAGAGAGACTCGTGGATCGGGTTGAAAATTTTTTCTCTTTTTAAAAAAAAAAAGATTGACTAATTATTTTTTTTAATCGGAGATGTACAACAATATTAAGACTTTAGGACCGAGTCCACAATTTCCTTATTAAACTTAATTATATATTTAATCTACAATGAAAACATAATTATTCTACACTCATATTAAAAAAAAATGTCATGATACTAAAGAAGATTTATAATTAGTTCTTTAATTTGAAAATAGAAGTTTACATGAAATTTAAAGATGACCCCTCTGGCCCTTAACCTACATGGGGTTTGTCTTCTTGTGCCTCTAAATTAGCTTCACCCTATCATTGTTGTCGTCTACGACGAATACGTATTCGATCAGTGTCAGCAACATTGAGTCGTCTTGTTTGTTGAATAATATTTTTTATGTTGACCAATGTTTAGTAACACATTTAACCCAACTTTGGTAAGTTGTGTTGTATTGAATATTGTTGTACATCTCCGATAAAATTATTCTGTACGATGAAAAAAATAAACATTAAACAATATTCATATCATATATTTGGAAAATGTCTGATTTTAAATCTCTTACCATGCAGTAATAGTAAGCACCGTCAGGTGTGATAAATCGCCTCGTGATTGAATCCTACTAGGAAAAGTAGTCATCTGATATAGCTGGCATTTGTTATTTCTCCTTATGCACAATGATCATGTCGTCCATGCCAGTAGGATATATATTCCGCGTGAATTCAACGCCAATCTTGGTTGTGCTTACCTCTAAAATCAATCCGGTGTAGTGCTGGGAGTGTATAGGACAACGAAGGTATCGTTTGTCGCAAACCGAACTGTCTCAACACACGATTTGGATAATGCCACTCTACTATATGGAAGCATATNGAGTGTATAGGACAACGAAGGTATCGTTTGTCGCAAACCGAACTGTCTCAACACACGATTTGGATAATGCCACTCTACTATATGGAAGCATATACGAGGGCTAACGATTAACCAGATGTCTTCACCATCACGACAGTAATCAGATAGTGATGACCAAATATCTTGTGTGTATGTTGTCCAATTAATCTAAAAAAAAAAAAGAAGATAATTATACATCCAAAATGTTTTAAATATTCATTTATATATACATTTGTTACCTGATTGTACATCAGTCTGTCAAATATTTTTTGGTATACTAGCAACATATTTACTGACTGTTCAGAAGCAGCCAATACACCACTCCATCTAAAATTATAAAAAAATACAATTAATTTAAATTCTTACATAAAATGATAACAAAATAAATATATAAATGAAATAATATCTGGCACTAAGTAGACGATGACCTGGGCCTGTAACTGGACTTGTGGTGCTATAATTGGAATTCTATCATAAGCCCATACCTGTAGTAGTATCAGCAGCCCCGCTATTTCCAACGTTTATGCATTGGTAGCCCGACAAAGTTCTCTATAAAGCCATGTAAGACAGACACCACCCTACGAGTACGTACCAGCATGCTCGAAATTTGTTGGTCATGGTTACACCCTTCGTTTTGGCTTGTTCCCACGAGTGTCATGCGAGCATCCAACTATGGTTGGGTGTCAATCTCAACTTTAAATCATGATATTCAGAGGAGTTGTACTAGAGTGTTTGACTTGTCAGCGAATAAAAATCCTCCAATAAGCTACATAATGTATGCTCGTGCATACCTACGTAGGCTGATGTCATCGGCAACGGGAGGTAATTCTGGAAATTGGAACACCAACCATGGGATACTCAATCTTGAGCCTTTCAGATCATCTGGTAGAACGCCTAAGAGCTCGTCACAAACATTCTTCCAATCATATTGTAATGAACCTGTCAATGGTTCTTCATCCACTCGTAACTTAAATTGAATGGCAACATCCTGCAACATAATTGTACATTCCCCACAAGGCAGGTGAAATGTGTAGGTTTCTAGTCTCCAACGCTCAACTAAAGCATAATGAGGTGCCAATCAAATTGGATAAATTCGATCTATACAACCCCAAGAAAATCTTCTTGTTCAATGTAGGGAATAATACATTGATCAAATAGGATAGTATGTTGTGCAAATGCTTCCTTTCTCCGACAACTCAAAACTATGATAGAAGAACTATCCCATATCGATTGTGAAGGATGCGTATTTTGTTGATATAGTTATACATGATTAGAAGGACCAGGTTCCATTACCTAAGAAGTTCAAATTACATTACATAATAAAATCCATTACATAACAAAATCTATTTCCTAAGAATGAATTAGATAAAATAAATTCATCACATAAAAAGTACAATTACATAAAAAAAACATTTACATAAAAAATATAAGTACATAAAAGATACAATAACATGAAAAATACAAGTACATAAAATATACAATTACATAAAAAATACAAGTACATAAAAGATACAATTACATGAAAAATACAAGTACATAAAAGATACAATTACATAAAAAAAAAATTAATGACCCGAAGAGGAAGCACCTAATGTACGTTATGGACAAGTACGTTTGTTATGTTCTTCTCTCTTGTAAATTATACATCGAACTTTTTTGCTTGCCTCTGTCCAATCAATTTTATTATGAATGCGCGTACTTTTTGGCTGACCCTGTTCTCTTAGTAAGTCCGCATTCAGACGAACTTCTGTAAATGATAATTCTGGCCAATAATCTGGGTGTTCTATTGGATGGAATTGACCTTCATAACATCGCTTGAAATGGGACAATTTATAGCATTCATCAATAGGAGGTATGTCAAACGCATGTGATTACAAATTGCAATTACATGAGAGCATGAAATCTTGAATGACTGCCACTTATTACAAGAACAAGTTCCTTCTTTCAAGCTCAAAACTTGTGTGTGTTGTCCTTTATAGGGAGAAATCATACTTATGTCAATTTGTACTGCAAAAGTTTGAGTTTCCCTGTCAATAGATGTCACTGTGTATGCAGATACTTCAAAAGTTCGAACATGATCCTCATTTTTTAAACAAATACATATATTGGGAAAAATTAAAGAAAAAAATTTATCTAAGGTGGACGACGACAAAGATTGGAAACAGTGAGTGGTAGATCGACTCACGGCGACAGCAACAAGAGAAAAGGCTCACGGCTAGATGGAGGAAGAAAAGAGGCTACGGCGGTAATGGGGAGGAAGAACAGAGGCTACAACAAAGAAAACGCTTCAGATGGAGCAAGAAGAAGGCGCTGCGGTGTTTAAGGGACCATTAAGTTGTGTACCGTACACGACTTAGGATAATCGTGTACTGGGTACACAATTACCTCGGTCAACGTTGCATGACTACCACATTGGCAATCTACGCGTGCCAGATCACAGGCACTCGTGTACCAGGTACACGATTTAGTTCTAATCGCGTACCGAGTACACGATTTAAACGTAATCGTGTACCGAGTACACGATTAAAACAAACCTATTTTTCTCAATATTATCCACCCAACCCTATTTTTGTTAATAATTATT